>NW_019397297.1:0-76131 GCF_000591075.1 Eurytemora carolleeae
CATTTAATTATCATCACATAGCCAAACCAAATGCACTGATTAGTTTGGCAGATCTAACTCGTCTTTTTGTATAATAACCTCTTGGTAGTTTATACTACAATGTCAGGCATTGACATCCGTCTTGCGTTTACATTACCGCCCAGAGACAGTACACTGCAGTACAAAAGAAGTGTATACTTCTGAAAAACTTTCCTTGCCTACATCCTTGCTGCGGAGGAAGTTAATTTTGACCCCATATTAAAGAAATCTGAGAGGGTATATTCATTCAAAACCTTTGACCACGGCCATAAGATACAGGCTAGAGAAAAAAATCTGGACTTCAAAATCCCTGAAACACCAATAGACCCTTCAGTTTTGGTCAATCCTGAATCTGGACAAACTGACAAACAGATATCAGGTCTTAAATTCAAACCTGTTGTTTCAATATTAGACAAAGAAAATCCAGATTCAATAGAGCAAAATGAAGTCAGTCTATTAACCCAAAATATTAGGGAAAATGAGGGCTCATAACCAAAAAATACCAAGGTAAAAGACAGCCCATTTGAACAAAATAATAAAGAAAATGAGAGCTTATTGACACTAAATACTTTGGAAAATGAAGACCTCTTAACAAAAATTACCAAGAAATATGAGGGCCCATTAACTGAAGATACTATACAAGATGAAGCTCCATTATTAGCAAATGCTGTCCAAGATGAAGCTTCTTCAAATGCCATGGAAGATGAAGACCTTCCAAAAAGTGATCTATATTCTTATGTTAAGACTTCTCTAATAGAAGATAGGCTTAGGAATTCAAGGCCTACTTCTAGGATGAAATCAAAAGATTCTGAAGAATCCACTTTTGAACCAAAATCTCTGAATCAAATAATTAACAATCGTTTGAAAAACTTAGAAAAAGATATTAACCCAATCCCTACAGACATGAAACATATTCCCGATGAAGTTCCTGGCTCATTGTTTGAAAAACAAACCATAAACAGAGACACAAAAAATAGAAGAAAACTAAATTAATCAACAGCAAATTTAAATACTACAGTAATCTGAATTGAATTGTGATTATCAGCTTTTATTCAAACAAATACATAATAAATATCCTTCTCATTCTTAAAGTTCGATAACACAAAATAAAAAAAATAATTATTGAACTTATCAAGTGCATAGCTTAGAAAGAAAACAATTTTTATACAGTTTTAAAGAAAGGTGAAGATTCTTAGCATAGTCCACAGGCAGACGAACAAGATTCATAAACTCTTTGGCTGTAACAGAATCCAGCCCTAGCAAGGGAAACACAGTTACTGTATCTGTCAAAACAGACAGTTGAACTCACAGGAGTCATTCCAGGACACAATCTACAAGTCAACTGGCATCCTAGATAAACACTTTGTTAGTAAGGTTAGTGTCTCATCTTTCAACTGAAAACAACATTTATGTTAACTATGGATTATTAAGAATTTTTACCTGAGGAAACATCAGGGTGCCAGCACTGGTTGATATAGTCCTAACAAATTACTAATTTTTTCTAAAGAAAATTTTTTAAATTCAGATAATCATAAGCTAATATTCTAAAAGTAAGCTGATAATATTCCAGAAATTATTAAATTTGTTCCTTGCAGTTAGAAAATTTGTCAACACAGCTTGAGCTAACTGTTGTTGTTTGGGGCGAGGTTACTGATGTTGGGGGCAAAGTAACTGATGTTGGGGGTGAGGTTACTGATGCTGAAGTGCCTGAACATGACATGGACTCGTCTCCAATGGCTGCAACTGCAAATCTGTTCTCCACTAAGGTTCTGGCATTATCTGCAGTTGAAGTTCCTGTTGCATAACCCTGGTATTTTATTAATGGACTAGAGTAGTAGTTGACTCTCTTTTCACCAGCAGTACTGTACGCCATAATACTTCTGTAAAGTCTAGGCTAAAAAAAAAACATAATTAATTATCTTTTATAATATATTAAAGAATTTGCATTGCTTTGCATGTTTTCTTTCCTTGTTTAAAAAGGTTGTATTGCAGTTATACTTACAGCTATAACGTATCCATATGCATAATTGTTACTGCTGGTAGCTGCAACCCTTCTGTCATGAGCCAGCCCAAATCCATGACCAATCTCATGCCCAAAACTGAAATGTCCAAGAGCACATCCTTTAGCAACCGTTCCAATAGTTTGATGATCTCTTGACCATTGCATGGGGGTTCAGTGTACACTTGTCCAGATAGCATGAGCAGGTGTGAATCCATGTCCTCCATCATTAGCTGTTCACTGATCGGCTGATTGCTTGTCAGCTGATCCTCAATCATATATGGCGCAACTGCTAGTACTGCAGGTAGTCCTAAGAAAATAGAAATTAAAAATTATGAAAGAGCAGGGAGTAATATGATTTCCTGGCAATCACTTTCTAGATAAGAAAAGTTAAATATTCCCAGTCTCTTTCCTAATATCTTTAGTCACAGTAATCCATGTGAAAAGGGCAATGTAAGTGTGTTGATCTAAAAACAATGCCAATGAATTGAATTTGTGACTGTTATAACACTAAACCTGAGCACTTACAGTTAAACCCTAAATGAGCCATATATTGAAAGAATTTATCAAATGTCGTCTTCACAATTTTTCAATGGGTTTTATACTATTTTGCGTAAATCTTAGTATTTACAAAAATAAATAAGTAGCCATGAATATGCGGGAACAGTTTTAAAGAGGTCCATATAATAATTTAATTAAAAAATAAATATCTGCAACATTCCATTATCAAAAAGTGAAGAATACGACAATGACATTAGATGAATTCTTTCGATGTATGGCTTATTTAGGATTTAACTGTACAAAATCAACTTAAAGTCAAATCAAATCAAATCAAATGAAAGTTTCAGGGATATCCAAACAACCAACCGAATTAAGTACTGAAATGACTATACTAAAGGACTTACGGCCTGTGGTTAAAATGTTTACTTGCAGTGATTTTGGTTCCAGTGTAAAAATATGCTTATGTATCTTATGACTTTCATCTTTTGTTTGAATATGCAATATACCCGATGATTTAACCACACTCTAACAACACACTTTTCCCTAAACTAAACTTTAGTAAGAGGAGAGTAGAGATCGAACTGAAAGTTAAGTTGAAAGGATTGTAAAAAAGGTATGTTGAATCTTACATTTTTTGGTTAGTTAGGGGAATTAAGGACGTCTTTGTAACTGTTATGATTGATATTTTTCTTTACATGTTTAGGCTTATTCTACACTTACAATGGCTACATTTTACAAAATTTTTAGCAACGTTTCTATTTAATTAATTAAATTAACAAAGATGTCTTGTGATCATTTCAATACATGTTATCATTGAACAGTGTACACTGTAAATCTCGGAGTAAATTTTTTTTACAGTGGCTTCAAAAACATTCTTATAATTTTGACGACAGGTTTTCATGAACATTAAAAAACTTTACTACGGTAACAACCAGAAAACTCTGGACTAGGAAGACGACTTTCAGAATCAAGTTATGACTTTAAAAAGTCCAATGATCATGAGATACTCCAATTCTGCATGCAGTGTAAACAGACCAGTTTCACTAATTAGTGAAATAAGGTGTCTAATAAAACTATTTGCTTTCTAACGAACAAATATTCACTTAAGTATTGTAATAATGTCGTCTTCCTATTACATTATTTTCTGGTTATCACTGTGTCAGCAACAAAAAGTTGTCATTTTTGTCACATCTTTTAAAAAAAGGGGGGAACATAAATTAGATCATTTGACATGGAGAGGGAAATAGTCTGCAGATTAGCGGCAAATAAAAGCTTCACCAAAATCCAGACACCTTTAAAAAGATACAACAATTTTCAAGTCTGGATTAACTTAATTTTTAAAGATTTCTAGACATTTTAGAACTATAAAGCACTTTTTTTAGCTTTAGTTTTTTAACAAATATTTGGCAAAAGTCTCATCGGTATAAGAGCTTGCAACCTTAGGATCCCTGTGTGGTATGTTTGCTTTAAATCATTTTTTAAATAAAGAAGCGCCAAACTCCAAGCTTTGAAAAAGTACCTTTAACCCCCACCAAACCGAGGAGCACTATATTTATCATAATTCTAAATGTCGTCTTCAAGAAAAGGAAATGACAATATTAGTTTAGAAACCCTATTTTACTACTGATCATCTGTAATCCTCCAAAGTTATTTTATACTTATTCACAGCTGTTAGCGACACTTACTTCAAGTAAACCCTTGCAATATGGATTCTGTGATATCTAAATGCAATCAGTCCATCTTGATATTACAGTTTATATTTGTACCCTTTTATTTCCATTTAGATACAGGGTGTCCCACGAAACATGACAGTTGGTGAATAGTTTAGAATGTCTTTTTCCATTATTATGCTCAGTTGTTTGATACCAAAGAGCAATAAATATATTAAATGGGAGTCATGTTATATTAAAATTGATTTCAAAGTAAAACATAATCAAGCAAAAGATTTGTTTAACTAAAAATAACTGTTTATTAAATGTCATGTTTCGTGGGACACCCTGTATGTATCTAATATCAGATACTTCTAACTTATTTACTATTACAGGTCTATCTAATGGGGAGGTACAGTAACTTTCAAAAAACATTTACCGCCAACTTATAATTATTTGTTCAGTTTGAAATTCCAATTTTAAATTTGCACAAGGATTCCACTTTCATTAAAAAGTGCACAAAATAGAGCATTGAACATTTGTGTATACTGTACATTTTTAATATAAAAAGAAATTATCAGGAAATTAACTTAAGATATCTTGAAAAATTCATCCTATATGTACAATAATAAACCCTATTAAAACACATGTTACAGTAAGAATGGTTTTGGTGAGAAATCTTCTTTTGACAGAAATTATTAGGAGTAGAACCATGCTCTTTGGGTTTCCATAATAGCAGAAATAGGCTCTCCAATAGCTTCGATGATAAAAGATGGTTTCCTAGGCTGACAATTTCTTCAGGTTATTTCTAAATTTCATGCTCCCATGTTTATTGAATCATTCTGCAGTTCAGTTTATCTATTTTGCACGCATAAACATATTTGCACGTGCAAAATAAGAAACTGTGTTGGTAGCAGGGGATAAGGGGGGGGGGTGTGATAAGAACAGTAGGAGACAGAACAACAATTAAAAGTTCATTGATAAGAATAAACAAAAATGTATTATGTGCAGCTGCACTTTGTCAGACTGAGAATTATCAAAAAATTTGATCTGCAACTTTTCTAATGCATATTTGCAAGCGAGGGCCGGATTCCCTAACCCATATTTGTCTGTACTGAGCTGGAAACTTTTGAATCGTGGATATTGAGATTGATGCTTGATCTCCTGTTTTTGTTAATCCTCAGATTATTATAATCTTTATCCACTAATCTTTATCCACTGGTTGGTAAAGAATTTTACCAACCTGCAGAGTGTACAAAAAGAGAGGATTAAGATAATTATAAGTTTCCACTATAGATATTCAGATTAAGGGATCGGGATTTAGAGTATCCAATTCTAAAGTTTTCAGCTCTGTTTGTATATTTATATTAAACAACTGAACATCGTGACTTTTTGAAATGGCTTCACATAAATTATTTGGAGATTTTGTTTGAAATTTATAGATAAAAACAGACATCATTACACGATAGAGAAAAGGGAAGCCTCCTATAAAAGCCTAGTTTAAGTAAACTTTTATGAAAAATTAAAAGAGGTGTTGTCAAATTCTAGAATTTGTAAAAATTTTAAAAGTCTAGAAGTCTAGATTAAATCTTTAAATAAGCAGAGAGTTTTATTAAGTCTGACTTTAGAAATAAATATTACAAATCATTTTCATTATTGTTTTGCAATTACAGTCATTTCTACTTTTTATGTAGGTGTTACAGGGTTACAAAGAATGAGACTATAAAGACGACATGAAAATCATATAATATGACGATCCTAACTTTAGATTAAATCTTCTGCCTTAAATATAGTCGTTTAATGGATAATTTTATGATTTCAGGGGATATTAGTTCCAAATCTGCAAAGTTATCTTTTTCAAGAGTATATATCTTTAAATCCAAGACGAGTAGAACAAAATTACATCATATCTTTATCAAAAATGGCTAAAACTGTATATTGAAACAATATATGTCAATTTTAAACTAATAATAAGGTGTGAGAATTACTTTTTGATGATTCTTGATTTCATTTTCGAAAATATCCCTATTTTGAAACAATTACCGGATTTCAGCTCATGTCGCGTTTTCGGAACATATCCTGGTTCTGAGAAAATTACCGGAATTCATATCAATGTCAATTATCAAGTATTTACGCACTTATGAAACAAAACAAGATTTTTCAATAAGGTAAAATAGAAAAAATAGAAGATAAAAACAAACTGTTCTTTTATAATTTAAAAATCATTACAGCATTGAGAAATCTAAATCAATCAAAATTAATATCATTTGTTTAAAATGCTTGAAAATAAATCATCCATATTCTCTAATTTAACAGATAAAATGTGGAAACTTAGATTCTAGAAATAATTCAGAAGTTAATTTAGTTTTCATAAAATAATTTTTGTTTTCAGTGATTTATTTTGTAAGTTATGAAAGTGAGTTTTGTTTTTAATTGAGGATTATACTCAAAAACGATAAAAGTGGGTTTTGTCTCAAAAACGCGACAATGTTTCAAATTCAGGATATGTTCGAAAATGGAAAGCCTAACATTGTCTTGAAAATGGTCAAGAGATTTACTATAAAAAGAACTCCTATTATAATTTTTATTTAAAAAAAAAAGTTTAAAATTCTGAATTGTTGTCCTCGTCATGTTTAATAAAATGTTGGTTATAGTCTTTATTATCGACTTTTACTCTAGATATGGGCCGGGATCCCAAAAACCCAGTCTTTCAATTTATCCCCATTTCTAACACTTAGTGTTGTTAGAAATGGGCCAAGTGCTAATTTTGGAACTAATGTCCCCTGGATTTGGCAAAGAAAGACACATGTTAACATTTGCAGAGAATCGTGAATATAAGGAAACAGACAGTATAAATTCCGTACAGTCGTCTCTGAAATCTCATTCTTTGTGGGTAACCCTGTACATGACACAGCAGCAAGATGACTGGAAGGTCGTCTTTGATATTTGAAATTATTTGCAGCATTAATTCGTTAACCTACTTATACATGCATGATTCTTAAAACAAAAATAACAAAATTCTCCAAGTTATGGCTGTCAATATTACCAGAGACATTAAGAATTTCGTTCAGATTTCTATTTATTAAATAATTGTCAAAATCTGAACAAGATTCTTCCCACGAAACATGACAATTTGTAAAATGTTATGAAAGTCGTCTTTCATATACTTTATTAAATATTAAAGGATTTTTGCAGTTTATTTTGTTAAAAATATCTTTTTTTGAAACATATTTTACTTTGAAACCAATTTTACTGTACATAACTCCCATATAATATTTGTATTATTATCTAATTGATATCAAACAAGTTAACAAATTATGGAAGAAGACATTCTAAACTATTCAACAACTGTCATGTTTCATGGGAAATTTTAGAAATGCCAGGATTTTACCTATAAAATAAGCTTTATGAATAAATGCCGCAAATTAAATCAAAGACGACCTTCAAGTTAGATTAAATAATCTAAGTTGGAAATATCAGGAATTGCAAAGATATAGGAATTAGAATATTTGAGTTTGTGATGTCAAAGACCTATTTTCTTTCTTAAATATGTCTCTCGATTGAAAATGCTTCCAAATTGTTTAATTTTTGTTTTCATTGAAATAATTAATTATTAATTTAATTCGGACATTTTTAGATTGAAAATCGAAACCTACAATTGAAGGGATTGTAAGCGTTATTTCATGTGACCCTCCATTCAAAGATAACAAAGTCCGATTTGCAACGGTACCCCTTATAAGATGAAGTTGATATAAATTTACGACAAAAAAGTGTGCATCTGCCCTTCAAGTTCAGCATTTAGCGCGTAGCTTAGGTCGGATAAGGAAGGGGAAGCTGAGCTGCCAGGAGCCCCACGAAATGACCTCCAGAGCCTATTGATACGCAGAAGGACCTCTAAGCCTCGCAAAACCATCTCCGTTCCTTCCGCTACATTTCCAAGCCTCTGCCCTTTTTTCTCCGTGCACTGCATTTTTATCTTTGCTTGCTATAACTTTGAAAACTTATTATTCTCTACAAAAGTGACTGGCGTATTTCTACTGCAGGATAACATATGGGAAAAAACTAGAAAAACGACAATATCTCCCTTAATAATCAACAGATAAAGGGTTCAAGTGTACCATTGTGAATCGGACATTGACGTTTTTGCATGCATTACAAGGCCATGACTTGAAATTACACTTACAGCCCCTTTAAACGAAATTAAACATCTTCATATTCATTAAAATATATTATTCATTTATTTGATTGTATCGATCACAATTATGTTATATATTAATATTAAGAAAAAGTATATTAATATTCGAATTTAGTATGGAATTCTGTAATGCTCACTTCTCAGGGAAAATTCTCGCAATTCAGTTAAATCTCTTCATTTCATCATGTATTGCAGTGAGACCAGAATGATTATTTATATTGTCACAAAACACAAATCCGGGAAATTGTCAAGCATTTCCCGCATTTTTCTGAATCCACAAAAATTTGCGCATTTTTTGCATCCTCTAAGGAAATAACAATTTAATGAAATACTTTATACATGTTGTTGTAGCGGATACAGGTTCAACCTTGTTGTAGCGGATACAGGTTCAACCTTGTTGTAGCGGATACAGGTTCATCCTTGTTGATGACAAGTATCGAATATTGTATTGAATGAGCTTGAGAGATGCAGATCTAGGAATTAGGAAAATGGTGACTGTTGTATCCTTGTCCTGTTCACACTCTTTTCCGCTTTTTAAACCATCCTGCAAGTCTAGTGTCCTTGGGCATGGAAACGGAGCGTGACACCTTGAGCGATTTTTGCTCCTCCACCGGAGAAACGATTATCTCCGGTTCATCTCGGAGGAGATCGGAGGAAGAGGCAAATTTCTTATCCTTGCTAAGAACCGGATGAACCCTCCGAGCCGGAGGTGGGCGTGGAGGTTTCCCGGAGTGCGAAACCTGGTTTCCGGAGCTATCATAGTTCATCTCCTTCTCCTTAACCTGCTTCTGCTTGAAGGGTGTGAGGAGAGAGATAGATCGGGAAATCTTCTTAGAGTTCTTGAGATTGGACTGAACCTCTGGAGCCTGTTTGCTACTAGAGGTAGGTATATCTGCTACTGCAGTAGCATGGAGATATACTGACTTGTTGCTACCTGCTGATGCATTAGTTCCTCTGCTAGCTGCTGACTGCTGCCCGCTACCAAGCTCGCTCTCACTGCTGTTTATACTGCTCGTTACGCTACCCGGCATCTTGCGGCGGGAATTAGAAGCAGCGCGACTTACAGAGGTCGCTGTGCTTCCAGTACGCTTGACACGTGCACCGTTGTTGAGACGAGACTTGAGGATTGGTTCCTTTCTCATACTGGAACTAGAATGACCGGAATACTGGCTTTCATTCTCAGTGTCAGTTACCTTTACTTTAGGTTTCAGTCCTGAAAATAAACTCAAATTAGTTTTTTGAGCTGAATAAGTTTCTTTCTACAAAGGATTTGAGACATTTGACGCAAACTCTGATTATATAATCCCTATATCTTTGCCACCCAATGTTTTAAACCGTTGGCTCTAATCAAGGTAATAAGGCAAGGAAAGTTGTTTGTTGTTGCGTATTCTCTACGTACATATTGAAACCAGTTCTCTCTGGGCAGTGTTTGTAAACAAGAATAGATGCATCAGTGTCCCTCTAGTATCCGAGGAGGATGGATAAAGCATTTAATTTTGATAATTCACATAATAGAGTCCTATGACCAGAATATTTCATTGTATTTTGTATGTGAAAGATTGATCCCATGTCAGGCTGTACGTGACATCCGTCTTGTGTTTACTTTACAGTACACTGCAGTACAAAAGATGCGTACATCTCTGAAATACCTATCTTTACATTATAAGTCTTTGGCTCTAATTACCTGATTTTGAAATACCAAAGGTTTTTAACCTCTACGTTGTAAAGCTATTGGGATTAGACACTTTCGGTTTAATTGTGGCAAAGACTCAATTCCTTTGTGCAATGTGATATGTTTAGTAATGTTGACAGGGTAATTCAAAAAGCGAGAGACTACAGTGAAAACATTATATTAATCTGTTTTCTCTTTTTATCCTTCAAGAAGATTTTATACAAAGAGAAGACTCAGTAATGAAGCTTTAAGTTGGACAAAATGTCGCCTCTGAATTCTCCTGCTCTATGGGTTACCCTGTAGGTCACGTGAAAGGCAGTCAGAATAAGCTTAAAGGTTGAATAAAGGAAGTAAATATAATAAATATATGATTGATTGATGGATAGTTTAGTAATGGTGTAGGAATACAATGGGTAGATATAGATAGACATAAAACGATATAGCTGATAAATAGATCATATCATATATAGATAGATATATAAACACTTGTGATGATAAATCTACAATTGTAGATGCATGGTAGATAAATATATACTTAAAAAATACCAAATATTTATAAATTATATATGTACAGACAAAAAATGTAAAAATGTTTGCGAAAATCCAAGAAATTTACAAGCAATTTAGAAGCAAAAAGGGAACCATTCTCAAACACTAGAAAAAATTAAAATAAAGAGACTGGTCCCGGTTTAAAGACATGTATCTATAAATATAAAGAAAATGTATACTAACCTATAAACTTAGTGACTCTGCTCCCTGATCTGGAGATACTGGTTTCCTTTCTTCTCCTCTGCTCCTCCAGCTGCAGGATCTTCCTCCTCTCCTCCTCTCTTGCTAGACTAGTTGGACTCCTCACCACCTCCTCTTCATCATCATCCTATAAACATAGATACATTTATAGATAGATACATAGATTCATACATTCATAGATACATAGATACATAGATACATAGATACATTAATACATTAATACATAGATACATAGATACATAGATACATAGATACATGGATACATTAAGACATAGATACATAGCTATACATGTATAAATACATGCATATACACATAGATACATAGAATAATAAAACTATAGACACATAGATAAATAGATACATAGATACATAAAGACATACATACATAGATGAATAGATACATAGATAAGTACATAGATACATATATAAAAATAAAGATACATGGATACATAGATAGAAACATAGATAAATAGATGTACTCTCAGAGGTTGTAATTTTCAAAAGTTACCTTCACTAAACTGTTCAGTTAAAAAGTGTTCTATGTGAGTTTGCACTAGTTTACCGTGCATAAATGATAAAGAAACCGGTTTTAGATTATACTAGAACTTCATAATTTATATATTCTTCGAATAGACGGCGCTGTGTTTAAAAGGACTGTAAGAATAATTTCAAGTAACCCTCCATTCAAAGATAGCAATGTCCGATTTGATCAAAAATATGGAAGTGTTTATTTCTGTGAAATTTTCCAATGGTTATTATACGCAATAAATGCGCAAGTCACTTTTGCAGAGAAACCACAAATGAAAATAAACATTAACATGCATATATAATTTATACTTTATGAGACTATGGTACCGTTGTAATCTTTGCATGGATGGAGGGTCACTCTAAATTACGCTTACAGTCCCTTTAACAGTTTTATTACGAGATAATAAACCTGATTATCAAAAGTACCCGACAAGCTTATTGCGTTCTTAATGGGATTATCTACGTAACTTTTTTTGGCATTTTATTAATTTTCAGCAGAACTCTTTCCATAACAAAACGATCCTTAACGATCTTAACTAAATATTTCTCAGAAAAAAGTTTCACAATTGGTATTGTGAATAGTATTGAATAATATGAGAAATACCATAGTAAATAGTAAATTTGCAATTGAACTCCTGAATTCATCTCATACTCTAAATATCTAGAACCAGCTTCTCTATGTGGGGTCTAGAGCACGAGTATCCTTCGTAACTTCTTATCTGCTATATATATTCAGTACAGAACTTATAATAGTTAAAGATCTATGAGTATTATACCCCAAGGCTCGGTTCATACATCAGGAATTGCAAACAAGGAACTCAAAGGTTCGCATATGCGAATATTGATTAGACGTTGTACGACCTTTGCAAAATTTTCTTTTCAACCTTGTCAGTCCGAATGTTGCTGAGAACGAGCATGATTTTATTCAGATAATCTGTTCGTCATATAGACATATGCTTAGAGATACTCATTTATATTGCAATATTCATTTTTACATACTCATAACCTTGCGAATATGTTTATTCAATAACAGATTCAGAGTCTGAAATCAGCTCAGGTAATGGATATAGAAAATTATAATTTCTTGAAAACTCTAAATAAACATATAAAACATGTTTCTTTTTTAATCAAAATCACTAAAATTTTATTTCAAAAATTATAAAAACGTTTCCTAACATACTTTTTCTTTCTTTCATAAGATGATGATGTCGAACTTGAAAAAATCGCTAAAATTTTGAATCATGTCAAGAAATATGCATATAGTCGTAACTCGTTATCGCAATAGCGGCTCTCAAATTATGTTGCGACAATATGAGCGACTACTTCAATTGAGAGGTTGCTACTTAATACGCAAGAATGGCGACTATAAAGACGCAATATGATGACTATACAGACATAATATGGCGACTTTACAGACATAAAATGGCGACTGTACGGACACAAGATGGCAACTATATAGACACAAGATGGCGACTTTACAGACGCAATGGGAAGACTATACAGGCATAAGATGGCTACTAAACAGACGCAAAATATCGACTTTAAAGACATAAGATGGCGACTATATGGACGCAAGTTGGCGACTATATAGACACAAGATGGCGGCTTTACAGATGCAAAACTGCAACTTTACAGACCCAAGATGGCGACTATACAGACGCAATATGACAACTATACAGACATAAGATGGCGACTATACAGACATAAGATGGCGACTATACAGACATAAGATGGCGACTATACAGACGCAAAATGGCGACTATACAGACATAAGATGGCGACTTTTACGGACGCAAGACTGCAACTTTACAGACCCAAGATGGCGACTATACAGACGCAATATGACAACTATACAGACATAAGATGGCGACTATACAGACACAAGAAGGCGACTTTACAGACGCAAGATGGCGACTATACAGACACAAGATGGCGAATTTACAGACGCAAGATGGCGTGATGAAAACTAATCTAGAATGAAGAATAAGGAAGGATGTGTGAAGATGTTGCTTCCTAGTCTAGTCTTAAAATTGAGATTGTATAAGACTAGATCTGATCAAATCTGAATTTGGTAACATGGGGCATCAGAGATTAGGACCGGAGAGGAGGACCCGTTGAGAATTTAAATGGTTGAGGATGCACTTAATTCACTGAAAATTTCCTGATAAAATTGTCATCCATTTATTTTATGAATTGATAAAACTTTATTTTTTATTTAATACTTTATGCAGTGACAATGTTAACCATTTTTTTTTATTCTCAAATTGTTTTATAATCTACCGTAAGCCGAGGATTATGGGTTGGGTGTTGAGGTTCAGGGGGGGGGGATAAACCATAATCTTGGCAACAGACAGTAAATAATATTCAAGTATAAAAATGTTATTCATCTCACGAATGCTCGGCCAGCATGGGGCAGCAGACGTATTTTCCAAAAGAATTGCAAAAACACGGAAATATACCTGCCAATAATCTTGTCTCAAATTGCAACTTGAAACCCAGTCGTTTAAATGGCTCTGCAGCGTTTAAATCTGTATTAGAGTCGGTTTTACGACCTTCTGAATTTATATTTAAGGACCGGGGTTAAATTTAACTTATTTTATTGTCGTTAAATCCAAAACTCTTGCTCCTACATTCAACTTGTACAAGGAAGTCACGTGTGCTAATGTATCTTATTCAATACCCTTTAAAGGAGCCAGAATGATATTTCTGAAACTATTGTGTACTTTATCATTCTTACTTATTTCATCGTGAATTTCATAATAAACATGCTATAAAGTAATAATCGTGCTATAAAGTTAAATTAGCTGCCATTATTGTACATGTGCTATAAAGTTTTGATTGGTTCAAGGATTTTTTCCAACAAAATTAAGGATATTTCCAAAATAACATTTTTCAATTGAAATGAAAATAAATTTGAAATCAACTTTGTTTTTTTTTTACTTCTGCTTTGTTTCAAAGCTTATTTTATCTATAGAAATAGCCATTGAAATAAGATAAGTACACAAACGTTCAGAAAAATTACCTAAAACACAACCTAAGTTTTTGGACTTAAATTTCTCTATAACTCAAAGGTTCTCGATAAAGAGAAATTTTCTGTCAAAAAACTTTATAACACTGCGAACCAAAATAACAGTGTTATAAATAATTAAAATAACTCTAAAGACGAAAGAAAATATTAATTAAAATCTGTATGCACATTTTGAAGTAGATTTGAAGACAAAATAAGCTGATTACACCCTGTAAATCTAGTTCTTTTGTTATATAATTATATACAAATATAATTAAAAGAAGAAAGAATCAAGTTATCAGATTGGTTCTATCTGACAAGATGGGTTGCGTAACACGTAATTTGATGATAAATTTAAACCTGGTTTACATTTTCTTTTTCTCAAAATTCGTGTCATTTTAGTTAAACCTTTTCATGGGGCAAAATATATATAAACTATAGATTTCAGCTGTTAGATAATTTCGGCACATTTTTGTGTATTTTTTGGCGCATTTCAAAATTTTTTAAAGAATTTTTAAAGATTAGAAATATTTTAAGATTACATATTTGAAGTCTGATTGGCCATAAACCTTCCCTGGGATCATGTGCGGTCCCGGTTCCTCACAAAAAGTGGGCCCAATCAGTTCAGCCGTTTTAACGTTTATTGGATACAAACAAACAAACAGACAGACAAGCAAAGTAATATATAGATTAAAATCTCCCCCTTTTCCAAAGCCTTGAAAACCTTAAAACAAAATAACCATTTTACATTCTCTCCATATTAGGAAAATACTCAGAGCCAAACAGCAAACCAACAAACAAGTTTACCAAACAGCAAACAGCAAACCAATAAACAAGTTTACTAAACAGCAAACCAACAAACAAGTTTACCAAACAGCAAACGGCAAACCAACAAACAAGTTTACCAAACAGCAAACAGCAAACCAACAAACAAGTTT
Source organism: Eurytemora carolleeae (assembly GCF_000591075.1). Classification (NCBI taxonomy): domain Eukaryota; kingdom Metazoa; phylum Arthropoda; class Copepoda; order Calanoida; family Temoridae; genus Eurytemora; species Eurytemora carolleeae. The sequence goes on from NW_019397297.1 coordinate 15,258, forward strand.
ACCAAACAAAAAATCAACCAATGATAGAAAACACCTTTCAAATAACTATCCAGCTATCCAACTATCCAACTATCCAACTATCCAACTATCTAACTATCCAACTATCCAACTATCCAACTATCCATCTATCCAACTGTCCAACTATCCAACTATCCAACTATCCAACTATCCAACTATCCAACTATCCAACTATCCAACTATCCAACTATCCAACTATTCAACTATCCAGCTAACCAACTATCCGACTATCCAACTATCTAACTATCTAACTATCCAACTATCCCACTATCCAACTATCCAACTATCCAACTATCCAACTATCCAACTATCCAACTATCCAACTATCCACTATCCAACTATCCAACTATCCAACTATCCAACTATACGAAGCATGTGACAGAACTACTTTAGAATCTCACGGAGTCAAGATCTATGGTGTCCCTAGACCCTAACTAGGACATCTTATACTATGAGATCCATAAAACTATAGAATAGGAAGACGACCGTTAGACTCAAGTTATGATTTTAAATTATGGAATATGAAATACAGAATTTGTGCAGTGTAAACAGACCCATTTCACTTAATAAATTGATTTTCAATCTATTTGTAAAACTATTTGATTTATCAAATCACATTCAAATCAAATTCACATTAGATTTCTTAAATGTCGTCTTCCTATTCTACAATTGTATGGGTCCCACTGTATTTTTTGTAACTTTTTCAGCATTTTCTTCTCAGTCTGTTTGAGATGGTCGGAAATTATGAATAATTATTCCATCCTTAATTAGGTTTTAGTCAAACGTTGTAATTTTCCCTTTGCACTTGCTTGTTCATTATATTTTTAAAATTTTATCGGATCACATTATTTATTTTAAAATTTATATCTTTATCTGATGCAATAGAGAGGGATATTTATGAATTCAATTGTTCAGATTTTTGCCTTTTTCTTTGTTTATTGTGTATTTTGATTTTTTGATCTTTGTTAAATTTTAGGTTGTCAAAATCTAAACTTTATTCTTTTCATGACTTATCCTGTGAAAGGCGAAGATTGATGGAAGATTTATCTTTTATTTTTTCTTCTTCATTTCCGTTTTATTTTATACCTTTATACAGAGACGTACTCAGGGCTATATATATAGGGGCTCAGCCGCCCCTGAATCAGTGAAATCTATGGTTTCCAGGGGGTTTTAGACCTCAATGAAAAATTGCAGGCCCCTGGTATGAAAAAATTAAGCCCTTCTGGACTATTTGCTAAGTATGTTCCTGCCTTTATAGAATCCGATCTTTACAGTATCCAATCTTTGTTTATTTGTCTGTTTGTATTTTGTTTGTTTGTTTGTTTGTATTGAAGGTTAAAGGTGAGTTTATAACAAATGATTGTTTGAACCTTCAAGAATCGATCGATTAGGCAGAACCCTGTATAAATCCTTTTCTGATGTTTAAAGGGACAGTACACTTAAACTTTCAAAGTGACCCCCCCCCCTTTATTAATGATCCCCCCCTTTATTAATGATTCCCCCCTCCCTTTATTAATGATTCCCCCCCCCCTTATTAATGAGCTGCAGGCCTGATTCACAACTGTACACTTTAGCTGAGCAACAATCAGGAAGAGATTATTGTTTATTATCTTATAAATGTTAAATTCTGATAATTTTATTCGTTGTTTCTGCTCTAGAATTCCGCAAGTCCGTTTAATATTAAACCCACTATTGGAAATTATCTATTTTGAGATGGAAATATTTATTTTTATAATTTGCTTAGGCGAAGGTTCGAATATAATGCCTCTCTTAAAGGGAGGGTCACAATTACATCTACAGCTCTTCGAGCAAAGTATGTAGAACTAAGTATTAACCCTAAACAGGCTGTAGGTTTTTTTGTTCTAACACTCTTATTTTTGACTTTGTGAATTTTAATGAATAGTAATTTAAAGGATTTTTTGTTAAAAAAATATTTTTTTTAATTCGTAGGGTAGGGTACACTGTACAGGGCAGAAAAAAAGTCCGGTCTGTGAAAAAAAAATCTAAAATAGTTCATAACTTTTTTGTGACTAAAACTACAGATCTAAAAACTATATTTTTGAAAATCCATTGAAAAATGCCCCCCCCCCCCGGTCCCCGGATATACATAGATTCAGACCCCCAGCCTTTATAGGTTTAACTATAAGGCAGTTCTGTGTTCGAGATTAACCAGTACAAAAAAGCAAACTTTTATAAATCAATACCTTAAACATCATAAATACAATAGAAATTTTAACAAAGTTTATTATTTCTTTTATAGGTTTCCATGTTTTGTTAAATGGAAATGCTAAAAATCTTTTTTTAAATTTCTCTTTAATATTATTTCCTTTATAAGGATCTCTAATAGAAAACATCTAGTGGATAAAGGACTAAGAAAAATAGCTAATATTTGCTCCGTTTTAGATTTTAAAAATGACAAAACCTCTGCCATTAAATACAAATTATACATTTAAAGTGTAATGTTTTAAATCATTACTTTAAATCTTTAATTAAAAGTATATTTATGTATAATCTATGTAATTAATTATAACAAAGACCTGGTAATTACCGGGAAAGTCTTTTCGTTTAGCAACCACTAACTGATTAACCACTAGCTGATTAACCACAAGCTAATTAACCACTAGCTTATTAACCACTAGCTGATTAACCACTAGCTGATTAACCACTAGCTGATTAACCAAGGGATGCCAAATATTCAAATAAGATTTTTTAACTTTAAAAACTTGTCAAGTTTATTTACCTGAGATATTTCTATTTCTCTACTGCTCAGTGTAGCCGCCTGCTGGTAAATACTAGGGGGCGGGTTCGTTTCTCTCCGCCCACCATCTCGACCCCGGGCCTCACTGTGAACAGAGCCGACGATATCCCGGCGGTAATCTGCCTCCGAGGCGGCCATCTCACGGCGGTAATCCGTCTCCACATCGCTCTGTCCGTTCAACCATCTACCGCCCACATCAGACTTGGCCTAGGAAAAATCGACTCATTAATGAAAAATTTCTGTTTTCACATGGAATTTTAAACCATGCAAACAAAAATGTTAATTTACAAAAAATATGCAAACATAGAACATTTCAATACCATGTCTATGGGGACACAACAAAAATACTATTTTAAACATGCTGCATGCGTTTAAAGTATAGAAATTAAATTGTCTAGTTGGAGACATGTTTTCCTTTTTTTCAATTAAATAATTTAATATTGAGAATAAGATTCTTTTCGGAAGTAAATTCTTCACAATTTAAGTCACGCATATTCTTCAGATATTGCGCCAGAAAAACAGTATAGTATACCATAGATAATAATTATATGTAGATACTAGATACACTGTTCAATGTAAAGTATAGTATACCATAGATAATAATTATATGTAGATACTAGATACACTGTTCAATGTAAAGTATAGTATACCGTAGATAATAATTATATGTAGATACTAGATACACTGTTCAATGTAAAGTATAGTATACCATAGATAATAATTATATGTAGATACTAGATACACTGTTCAATGTAAAGTATAGTATACCGTAGATAATAATTATATGTAGATACTAGATACACTGTTCAATGTAAAGTATAGTATACCGTAGATAATAATTATATGTAGATACTAGATACACTGTTCAATGTAAAGTATAGTATACCGTAGATAATAATTATATGTAGATACTAGATACACTGTTCAATGTAAAGTATAGTATACCGTAGATAATAATTATATGTAGATACTAGATACACTGTTCAATGTAAAGTATAGTATACCGTAGATAATAATTATATGTAGATACTAGATACACTGTTCAATGTAAAGTATAGTATACCGTAGATAATAATTATATGTAGATACTAGATACACTGTTCAATGTAAAGTATAGTATACCGTAGATAATAATTATATGTAGATACTAGATACACTGTTCAATGTAAAGTATAGTATACCGTAGATAATAATTATATGTAGATACTAGATACACTGTTCAATGTAANCCCCCCGTTCACAGCGTCAATCGTATTATTTATAAAGTACACATTTTCCACCAAAAATTGATTTTTTAATCGACTTCTAAATGATAAATTTAGACGTAAATATCTATCCCTAAATGTTTAAGTCTATAGAGTGTAGATTAGAATAGATCTCCAAGATCTATCTATTGTATGAGAAATGTATTGTATCTATATTGTATAGAGCTGTTTAATACACAACATGAATTATATATTATAGGATGCCTGCAGTGTTTCTTCAAATCAGTATATTTCATTTTGTGTTTCAGAATTTTTACCAAAAAATTTTTTTTAAAACAAATTATATATTTTATCTGAACCATTTTGTGTTTATCTTTTAGAAACAAACATTATTATTTTAACTTCGAAGAATTGTAAAAACGAATATCAGAAAAACACATTTTATTTCCTTTAACATATTTTTTAAGTTAAATTAAATACTGGAAATGTTGTTATGGTTGATCTCAATCAACAATATCAAATTCTCGCGATGATGATGATAAACTATTTTAATAATTAGAATATGGTGTGGGGGGCCTTTTTATATACTATAAACGAACCATTTAATAGTTGAGGGCAGCAGCATGCAAATATCAAATTAAATCTTCAAATTTTGAAAGAAAATATTTTCCAAATTGCAGACTTGCACAGGTTACATGTGGACTAAACAAGGGATTAAATATCAGATCTGAAGTATTAATAATACAGACTGCACAGTGCACATGTGGACTAAACTATGGATTAAATATCAGATCTGAAGTATTAATAATACAGACTGCACAGTGACATGTGGACTAAACAAGGGATTAAATATCAGATCTGAAGTATTAATAATACAGACTGCACAGTGCACATGTGGACTAAACTATGGATTAAATATCAGATCTGAAGTATTAATAATACAGACTGCACAGTGTACATGTGGACTAAAAAAGGGATTAAATATCAGATTTGAAGTATTTATACTACAGACTTATGCTTAATATATACATACTGAAATAGACAGCTAGACAGCTAGACAAGTAGACTGACAGACTCAAATTGAGAGCTAGACAAAATACAGACAAAATTAAACTGCAGATTAGCAAAAAGACGGACAGACAAATATTGATACAGTGATAACTAGAAAACTCTGAAATAGGAAGACGACTTTAATACTTAAGTGTATTTTATATTGCTACAAAGCAAATAATTTTGCAATACTTTTATAAACTCAATTATTATAATGGTTCTCCTTACACTGCATAATTGCTGTGTCGCATGCTCATTGGACTGTAGATAGCTAGACAACTAGACAAACTTCTAGAAAACTAGACAAATAAGCAACTAGACAGCTAGACAATTATATAACTAGACAAATAGACAATTAGACAGCTATATATATCTATACAGCTAGATTTAAAGACAGCTAGACAATTAGACAAGATTATAATGAGATATAAGACATGGTCTGTTCACTTTTAGTATTTTTAATCCCTTCATGACGACCCCCCCGGGCATCCATGAGTGTCCACAAAAAATTTCAGCCCATTCGGTCCAGCTGTTTGGCCAGCTATAGGCAACATATATATACGTATGTCCTTTTTTATATATGGACTAGCTTGGGAACCCAGCGTTGCCCAGGTTTCTCTTAGTTACTCCCGCACTTGGTCGTAAATTACGATTTCAGCTTTTTTCCCCAGATAACAGTCGACCCACTCAATTTAGAATCTCAAAACCAAGCCAAGCTGAGTTTCCCCAATCAAAATGTTAGGCAAATCGGCCCGAGGTTTCTCAGTCATGGTCAGGCAAACAAAGAAAAAAACAGACAAACAGAGATTACAACTTAATCTTGATAGATAATACGTATAAAACTTGTATTGTATGTGTAATCAATGGATTAAATGAAAATGATATAGTTGATACAAAAATTGGTCCAGTGTATTTATCTGATCGAATATCATAAAATACACGGTGTTTAAGATGTTTAAATTCCACAAAATAAATATACACTGAAATTTGAGAAATTAATACTATCGGAAATGTATAAAAATATTTTAATTTTTTCATTATTTTCTTTAAATATTATGTATGCTTAAAATAAAACATGATATTAATGCTATGAAACTACATTGCTAATTCTGAGATTTCAAATTTCTCAAATGCATTCAAAACCTGTCCTAGCACCAGCTTATTTATAAAATACCACTTTTTTACTCTAAATCCTATCCACTCTAAGCCCCAAACCTTTATTGAATTCTTTCTACACCCCCTCCCTCCATTCCCTCCTCTCCTCCCCCCATAACAAAGACATTGCATTATTGGCATAGCAATTAAAACATTTAGTAAAGAAAAATTTAAACTATGATACTCAAGAAAATAAAATGTACACTACAATAATTTAGAAAAAAGAAAAATAGTATTGAATAACAGATTCAGCTTATCTAATTTTCTATTTTATTTTGCAAAAATGAGATCGACTTGTCTCTATCAAACTGCGACCCTCCGTTGTAAACGCATGACATTCCAGGCACCTGTCAGTGTCCGTTACACGCGACTTTGTTGAAATCTCCGAAAGCGTTGAAATCTTTTCTAAAGAAGATTGGCAGAAGATGCTTAATCTATTTAAATACTTGATCCAGCGTGAACTAATGTCTTGATCTAAGAAAACTACCAGCCCCCCTANTACTCCCAATATCTTTTTCGTCCAGCTCAAGTACGTGATTCAATTCTTTTTGCTATATAATCCCTTTAAATCATTTCTCCTTTTCTTCATTTTTAGTTCCAAGTTTTTCTAAATTCTAATTCTTTTTCAATACTTTCCATCCAACCCTGTATTTTTACATTCTTTATTTTGTTTTGCCTATTTACTTCCCTCTCTCCCTGTACTCCGATATTCTCAAAAATCCTTATCTAAAGGGTCCTCCACCCTCCCTAATTAAAGATTTAACGGTGTATAACCCGTAAATCAGGATCTCAAATTGCCGCACGAACCCTCTTGCCAAATCATAAAGGGGTGGACTGCAAAATCTTAACGGAATATTCACTAAATCTTAAAAGATTATGCTACAAATGTTACTGCAGAGACAAACTGCTGAATCTCAAAGGGAGAGATTCTATTTTTTTAACGTCTCGATTTTAAGCTAAAAAAAAATCGTATTTTATACTGAAAAAAATATTTTTTTTTGCATTAAACTGTATTCACTTGATAATTTTCAACGGTTTGGGAAAAAATCAAAGTTAAGTCTCAACTCACAAAAGTCAACTCACTTTTCAGTTTTTGCTTTTCACAAAAATAAATTTAATTCCCTATAAAGCAGACGGANCATTTATAAAAATGAGCTAAAGCCAACGTCTCACGCTATGTTGTCTGAAAACATTAAAATTACGGAATAGGATTCCAAGAATAAGATTCTCCCCTCAGACCAAAAATAGAAAAATAGAAAAATAACAAATTGTAGAAATTACAAGCATGGAAGAAGCTTGAAATAATACGGAATTAGAGATGGTGCAGAGGAAATATTCTAAATTGGGATTCAAACACGTCTAGGCAGGCAATTCAAAATGAAGTTTTGTTGATTTTAATCTTGATTCGATTTTACTTCTCTGTAAAGTCTAGTATTTGTTATCTTTCTAGTTTTTGAGAAATCTAAAGCAATCTTATTTTTCTAGTGGTTTCAATTTCGGTGCGAATACTCTCAGACATTGACCCTTCCAAAGCATGCACTAGCTCACTCACTATAAACTCCAAATGCAAAACGAACAAAACCACAACAAATAAGATTAATTTTCCTAAAATTTATCTATACCTTTTATATTTTTTAATCCACATTAACGGGAGTAACTGGCAATCAATGTTAGAATCAATTATTCCTTTTTCTTCAAAGTATTGAATTTCTTATTTTTTATAATTTTGTTCGCAGATTTCTTCAAATTCTTCAAATGTCATCTTTTCAATAAAAATTCTACGAAATCTACAGAAAATGTTTGTGAACAATGAGACATTACAGAAACCAATAACCGAATAAGATTACTTATTTTATTATATACTTATAGTTAATTTCTATCTTCTCAACTTGTTCCTAAACAACTAATTTGAATACTGAAGAATTTTTACTACATTTTTTGTCGTTGTTAAAAAAGAACAATCTATGAGGAGTTTAAAGATTGAATTTGACTCTTGCCCAACAAATATGCACCGTAATAACGTCTCATAGGTCTCAAATGATTCCTAAAAAATTTCTCCACAATACTACATTCTCAGTTCAACTACCATACATTGCCAGTCACTCCCTTTAACGCCCATTTGCAAACCCATTTAACCGAACCACCCACATGCCCGGCCATTTGAACGTACATTTGCCCGCCTACCTTATAGGAGTAAGGCCCAGGTTCGTAAAGACTAAGCCTGGGCCTGGGATCATCTAACCCTGAGTTAGGACGGAGAACAACGGAGTTAGGACGGAGAACCACATGACGGACGGTTACAGGATCCGAATCCGTCTCAGCCAGGGAATAACTCCAGACATGCTGATTTGTTATTAATTAATTAGTTGATTAATAGTAAAATCTTATTAAATTAACAGGGAAATTATTGTCGGCTTTGTTATTTCTTTCATCTAAAAATACTGCTGAGGATTTCTTATTTGAACCTGTTATAATTGGATATTTCTCTCCAAAAATGTCCAGAGCTGAAAACTTTAGAATTTCTTTTGGATATCCCTGCTGGGAACCAACCAATAAAAATTCTCTCATTGAGTGTGTTATACATTTTCCGGTCTCAAATTGACTGTTTGGCGTATGCAAACGACACTCTTGGTTTAATTTTAGACATTTTCGGGGATATCTATATAAAGATTATATTAACAAAAAGATGAGATCAAGCATTGATCTCGATATCCACAATTCTAATGTTTTCAGCTCAGAGCACATATTTGTCAATTTTGGATAGCAAATTTCTTAGCGGTATTACTAATGAAGAAAAAGAAATAACATAAAAGTTATTATTTATCAATGTATATAAAATTATTTGAATTAGTTTGTTAAGAAGAACATCCTCAAAGTTTTAAGAATTATAAGTTTGAGAATGTTTTGTTACGAAAATGACATAATCTTTCTTGAATTGGTTATACAGGGTTTCCCACAAAAAATGAGACTGTAGTGACGACCTACGGCTTAAGAAAATCACGATAGAAAGGTTAAATTTTGCTTCTAGTACTCTATTTTCTTAGTGTATTAAATTTTCGAAGAAAAAATTTTAAAAATGCAAGAAAAAGCTCAACAAATCCTTAAATTCGTCTCTAATGTCTCATTCTTTGTGGGTAACCCTGGACGTACTGAGATATTCAATTTTTCCAGTATAAGATTAGCTAGTTCTAAATTGTTGTCGTTGTTGAATATACTTTAAAAAACACGTTATTTTTACAAACTTTAAAATCCTTAAACATGCAACAACGACAATGCAGTTCAATGATAAAATATTTGCCCTGTGATAGCAAAGATATAAGATTAAATAATTCGAAAAAGTTGATTAATCTGAACACAAATTAAGTAAAGGTTAAAGAAGGCAAAAAATACAATGTAGATGAAAAAAATAAAACTTTGATTTAACGTTAGATAGATAAATAGATAGAATAGATATATAATAATAGATAGATATATAAATAGATATAGAATTATTAATCAAAGTATCTAGACAGATAGATAAATAAATAGATATAGAATAATTAGACAGAATAGAAGGAAGGATAGTATAGAATAGTTAGACAGAAAAGACAAATAGATAGATAAATAGATATAGAATAATTAGTTGGAATAGACGGATAGATAGTTATAATATGTAATTAGACAAAATAGACGGATAAATAGCTATAACTAGATATAGAATAATTAGACAGAATAGACAGATAGATAGATAAATAAATATAGAATGATTATACAAAATAGACAGATAAGGTAGATAGATAATTAGACAGAATAGACATATTGGCTAGATTAAACAGATTATATTAAGCTTTAGTAATTAAAGGAATGATGAAACACCCATTGCCCTGCCCGCCCCTATACATTTATTTTAGAAACAACCCCGCCCCTTTTCTTAAAATCACTGAACCCTTCTTCTTCTTCCTAATCCTAAATGTGTTTTTTCAAGGTTTAGGAAATTAAAAATATTAAAAATAAATGTGTGCGGTAAAGGGAGTTTGTGTACGTGACTTTTTACGGAAAATCTTGAGAATTTCTAGGCTAAATGGTTTCCTTATTGCAAATTCAATGACGTCACAAACTGTTCGCATAATTTATGAAAAAATGAAGTTGTTTATATAAAAATTCGTCATATTGTTATGTGGCAAGCAACAGAATGAAAAAAAGTTAAGCACATTTAATTTTCAGGAGTTGAATTTTCAGTTTTCCATTTTTGAAAAGATTTATGTTGAAGTATTTCTGAAATACATATCTATATAATAACACAAGACATTTATTAATGTGTCCCTACAGCTGGCCAAACGGTTGGACAAAATGGGCTGACATTTGTTGTGGACACTCATGGTTAGCCTGAGGGTGTCCTAGGCTAAAAATTCAAATTCTTTTTGTTTTTAACTTTTTTTATCTTAAAATTTTTTTTCCAGGAGCAACGCCGGGCCCTTCAGCTAGTTTATAATAAAACTAATTCCATCAAACTGCAAATTAAAAAGTCTCCTATTTATCGTGTTTTTTATGTTGAGTTTTAAAAATTCTACAACAGATGTATTTTTTAGCAAACTCGAAGTTGAAAACGATTGAGACTGAAGAGCCAAATAGATCTTGTAATCCCACTTGAAAAATACTTATTTCTATCCTCTTTACATGCTTTGAGTCGTGTGACATCATAAAAATCTGAATTGAGGAAATGACATCGCTGTTCCTTTTTATATTTGAGACTGATTCCTCATCATAAACAAACAATGAACACAGACAAGTCATATTTAAACATAAACAACATTGAAACATTGAAATTGTCAATGTTTATGTGTTCTTAAAGGGACTCTTGATGTAGTTTAAAGTGACCCTGCATTTAAAGAGAGACATTCCCAATTTACAGAGGACCCTAGAAGCCTTAATTTGATCACTGATGTGGAAAATTAAATTTGAAAAAGTTAATTCTGTTAATTTCTCCGTTATTTCTGATGCGAAAAACGCTATAGTTTTTGTGGACAAACCACAAATGAAAATAATGAGTTTTAAAAAACATGATCAACATGATACTTGATCAAATAAAGCTTTTAATGATACTGTGGTCAATAGTATTCTCTTAAACGAGGATCACTTGAAAATACGTTTACAGTCTTTTTAAATCATAGTTTAACAAAAACATGCCATTTTTTGTATTTCCTTCGTAAATGTTCAAAGATGATATTTATTGAAGTGTCTGTAGGTAATATTTAGTCTATGGTCTAGACACTCAAATCCTAAATCAATTTAATCTATTCCTCGAACCTTGTTTAAGCCTAGTTCAGCTCTAGGCTTTAAACCTGACTCCTGCCTGCTTTACAGCATGGTTCAACTTTGGGGAATAATTTGGTTTATATAAAAATATAAAAAAAAAAAAAAGTTTGAACAAAACCAAATCAAGTAAAGCAAAATTGTTCTAGCGTCAACTATTGGCTATGGCCATTATAGATCGATGCAAAAAATCATCATCATCAAAATCCCANGTACAGTACTGTACTGTGCAGTTTTCTGTTCAATAAACTTTGTAAAATCACAGTTTCCGCAGTGTGTTGGGTTCCACTGTTTAAAAATAGATTAAGATGACAAAAAAACATTCCAAATGAAACTTTACTAAACTAGCTTTGAGACGGACAATTTGTAAAACTAGATTTAATGTGACAGTTAGCAAAAGTTAGGGATAGTTCAGAAAAACTAGTTTTATTGTAAAATTAAGCAAAATTAGATTTAAAGTGACATTTAGAAAAACTAGTTTCTGCAACTAGCAAATCTTATGAAGACATAAAAGATGTTAAAATTTCAAGGTTTCGTTAGAGTACATGAGAAAGATTGAATTTGAACCTAAGAAAGATTATGGAGACAAGATTTTAAACCAACCTTTTCTATTCTAGGACTCTCACTCTCAGAAGTTTCTAGAACCTCTACACTAGATCTTCTTATCCTCTGTGTAGGAGGTTGAGGAGCAGGACGCTTCTCTCTACTACCTTGTCTCCGTCCTTCTCCTCCTCTATACACAGTCCGGTGTTCTTGAACCTTCTCCGGACTATCAGATCGTCTTAATGTTTCTCCGTTCTTACTGGCGAAGTTATTGATGAACTTGTTCCTCTGCCTGAGAACCCGCTCCTGGCGGGCCGCGTCATCGGTCAGCTCCCCCTCAGATAGCGAGGTTCTGGTGGGGCGTCGAGGAGGCGGGATTAGAGCATCTCCAGTTCTCTCTCTTCTCAAGGGTCTCTCTACCGCCTTGTTGCTCCTATCAAGGACAGGGGCGGGACGGGAAGGGTTAGGAGGAAGATGATACATGGATCTAAACTGAGATGTTTTATAAAAATCACGCATAGAGTCGATATTGGCGCCGGGAGGAACACTTTGCCCTCGCTCTCGTTCCATTATTTCTCTATCCTGATCTCGTGATCTAGGTTCAATCTGCATCCTGTCTCCAACACTATGGCTAGATCTACGTCCAACCCTTGAGGAGCTCTCAGCTCCGTCCCCTCTGTACTCTGTAAACTTAGAGAACCTGTCCTCGGCCTCTGGAGTCTTCTCTACTCTTGGAGTTTTGAGCAGAGTTTTAGTCAACCTTGCTCCACCATCATGCCTCTCCCTAGATAGTGTTAAAGTTCTCGAACCAGGAAGGGTTCTGGAACTCTGCTCTTTAGATAACCTGGAGATACCTCTAGGTTGCTCTGCTTGGATTTCATTATGGACCCGTTGAATCTTCTTAATAGGACTCCGACTAGTTGCAGCTGCTCTAGTACTAGGTGTTCTCTCCACCTTTCTACCACTATGTTCTCTTCTAATTGGAACCTGATGTTCTCCTTGTGTTCCCCTGGTTCTAGGAGGACGTGTTGGAGAGGAGCTGGGGGATCTATGATTAGTAACATGTTGCTTAGATCCTGACTTGTGCTTGATAAATCTATCAGGACTGATTTCTCTCTCCGGACTAGTACTGTACCCTGAGTAAGCTCTGGTTCTCTCTCCAGATCTATCTGTGTGTATCTGTCTACCCTCTCTATCATACTCTCCAAGCCCTTTTTTCTTCTCTGCATTTCTTACTAGGGATGTTGACGCAAACTGACGCTCAGTGTTCTGATGATTGTACGCATCTGACTCATTGCGTCTAGTTCTTCTTGCTAGGAGTTCTTGTGGAACAGGGGCAGGGTTTTTAGGGACTTTATAGTGTTCCGTATCCATTCTTTTTCCCGAGTGTTTAAACTGGTTTCGTTGTTGCCTATCTGCTTCCTTGAGATTTTCTGTAGAAAAACCTCGGTATTGGATTGTATCATTTGCAGTGTTGATCGTGGTTTTATACGGCTTACGACTGACTGTCCTATCTGGAGAAAATCTATGCGGAGAAGTGACATGAATCCTTGCCTTTAGTTCCTGCCTCCTGTTCTCTTTATCTGAATCCACGAACCGTTCAAGAGATCTACTCGCATGGGTGGGTGGAGCTGTGGTATTATTACCGAACCTGTAGGGGGGCTCATCCAGGATATTTTCTTTAGAAAGAGTTCTAGAGTGTATCATCCTATCAGATGATACAGGACGGAACCCTGATTGGACGGTTTGACTTGAGGAATGAACAGTGTGCTGGTTTTTCAGGTTAGAGTTTTTGTTCTTATCCGCAGAGATGGTTGCATAGAGAACCTGGCTGGGGGAACTTAAAATTTCCTTGTCATGATTACTCCGGGACGGAGATTGTCTAGAGGTCGGAGAAAATCGGGCAGGAGAACCTCGGAGATGGTTCAGGTTTGGGTTAGTTCCGGTATAAGAGTTTGGATATAGATCCATGTTATATTTAGGAATATCTGATTCATACATGCTACTGCGTCTATCTACAAATTCTAATTCATCTAAAGAGTTGTATCCTTTTCTTATATTAGGAGGAGACGAACTGGGAGCTTTTCTTGGAGGTTTAGGTGGAGTAAAATTGTTCATTTTAGGGGAGGGGGAGTATTCAGCGGGCACTGATCTGTCCCTGTATAAATTGTTCACTTTCCCATTGAGAGCATTGTCTAATTTACTCAGGGCTTGAAGTCCATAAAGCCTGTGATCTGCAGGACTAGGACAGTCCTCCTGTTCACTAAACCCTTCTACTCTCATAGCAGGGTTGGGTTGGATTAGGTCACTAGAACTTTTGCTTAAACGTCCTCCAAGAAAGGGTCGACGTTCCAAAGTACTCTGACGGGATCCAAAGGGGCTGGGAGATGCTCTCTGGTTTAAATGAGGGTTGGAGTTAAATATTCGTCCAAAGGGGGTTGGAGAGAGAACACGGGATGGGGTTAGTATCCGGGTAGGAGAAACTACACGCTTCAGTTCCCGAGGATTAGCTGATACAGAGCATTCGATCTCCTGGAGCTGCTTCAGAATATCCTCCGCCTCTTCAGCAATCTGATTCTGGTCAGAGGGCGGAGGGATATTTGTAAAGCTCTCACACCTCCCAGAGAACTCGTCGGCCGGGTTGAGAGGGACGGAGCGAGTTGCCTTGATCGGTTTCTTGGGAATCCGCTTGACGCTGACGTCCTGATTGAAACTGACGTGCTTGGAGTCGGATAGGCTTGACTGCTCCGAGTGGAGAGAAGGAGATCTCTTCACCTGAAAAAGATGTAAACTTTATTAAAAATATTATAAAAACATATTACGCCATCAGTAATGTTTTTTTAGAGATTATGTTTCAGTGTTTCATAAAAAGTACATAAACTGCGTATGTCAATCTTTTTTAGTACAGGGTTATCCTTAAAACTGAGACTTCAGAGACAACTGGACGGAATCTATTCAGTCTTTTTCTTGTAATTATGTCTCCCTGCAGCAGTAAACTATTGTTTTCTTCTAAATCTATTAAAATTTCCGTTGAAAGACTGTACGAAAGGTAGAAACCCATAATCAATCTTCAAATTATTTTATCTCAAGAGTTTTATGTCGTTTTTAAAGTCTCATCCTTTGGGGTAACCCTGTATCATTGTAGTGCGTACAAACAGGGATAAGAACGCAAAGAATGCGTCATCTATAAAATGCACGGGGTAAGATATATACGCATATATATACGCAGAAGTGCTCCGAGCAAAAATATAAATAATTGCATTTTAACCCCGGCCAGGACAGTCAGAGTTCAACCATAGACAATATTTTACCAGATGTCCACCTGTGAAGAAAAAAACGATGTCATGAAATCAAGGCGTCGACATTAAATGTCTACTAAACTTGACATTGCTTGCTTTAAACATATTGTAAAACAAGTGCAGGAATATTTTATCATTGAGTTCATATTTATTTTATTGGAGGCCCATTTAAAACAATATAAACGTGGTTTCAGAAAAAATACAAGTTTTTAAAGATTTAAAAAAAAACAAATAATAATTAATATTTTTTTCTTTGGTACATCTTGTAAAGCTATTCTCTGGAGGAAGTATCAATTCAATATACGAGAGAGAGAAAGATAGGAATGTGACCTTGACCAAACAAACAATTAGCTTAGACGTGATTCTTTATAATCCCCCGTATACAGACTTCAAGAGACAAAAACCCCAATAATCTATTTACTCAGTTTACGCTTCAAGGTGTCGGTCATGAAATGGGCATTGGTCATTGCCCACAGGGAATAGAACAAATTTCGATAAAGAAATAAACCAATGATTAAATAAAAAAGAAACAAACTTGAAAATTATAAAATCATTGCACTGATGACCATGTAGGAATTAAAAACATTGCATAAACTATAAAACAAAAAAAAGATTTTAACGCCAGTAAAACAGTCTTTACCCAATAAATTGCTGAATAAGTGGAATTTGATTCTCTGTAATACAATTTAGGGCGTTTTCTTTTTTACATCTTTAAGCAAGTTTATTTCAAAATAGCAGAGAATTGAAATTTGTTTTAATGAATTTAGCTTTATAATCGACTTTTAATGTTCTTTAAATGTCATTTACAGGAAAACTTAAGAGTAAAATTAGATCAAGGACTTATTTTTTATTTAGTAGATATTTCTGGTGAAAATAACAACTCCGCCAAAAATGCATTGTAAAATACATATAAATTCAATCTTTTGAATTGCAAAGTAATAAAACCACAAGAAATGATAAAGTTCATCCTCACAGCATCTTTTCAGTATTATAAATTTTGCTATCTGTATTCTGTATTCTGTATTCTGCATTCTGTTTTCTGTATTCTGTATTCTGTATTCTGTACTTTGTCTCCTGTAGTCAGTGTTTTGTATCTGCATTCACCCTTATGTAATCTGTATTCTACATTAACATTTCTGTTCTGCAATCTGTTTTCTGTATTCTTTTATATGCATTTACTTTACATTTTTCACTTAGCATTCTGTATTCCATATTTAGTGTTCTACATTCTATAAATATCTAGTATTTTTGTTTTGTATTTTGTAGTTTCTGAATTCTGTATTTTTATTCTGTATTCTGTATTCTGTATTCTGTATTCTGTATTCTGTATTCTGTATTCTATATTCTGTATTCTGTGTTCTGTATTCTGTATTCTGTATTCTGTATTCTGTATTCTGTATTCTGTATTCTGTATTCTGTATTCTGTATTCTGTATTCTGTATTCTGTATTCTGTATTCTGTATTCTGTATTCTGTATTCTGTATTCTGTATTCTGTATTCTGTATTTTTATTCTGTATTCTGTATTCTGTACTTTGTATCCTGTAGTCAGTATTTTGTATTCTGTAATCTGCATTCAATCTTATGTAATTTGTATTCTACGTTAACATTTCTGTTCTGCAATCTGTTTTCTGTATTCTATTATATGCATTTTACTATGCGTTTTTCACTTAGTATTCTGTATTCCATATTTAGTGTTCTTCATTCTATAAATATCTAGTATTTTTGTTTTGTATTTTGTATTTTCTGAATTCTGTATTTTTATTATGTATTCTGTATTCTGTATTCTGTATTCTGTATTCTGTATTCTGTATTCTGTGTTCTGTATTCTATATTCTATATTCTGTATTCTGTATTCTGTATTCTGTATTCTGTATTCTGTATTCGGTATTCTGTATTCTGTATTCTGTATTCTGTATTCTGTATTCTGTATTCTGTATTCTGTATTCGTAATTTCCGTGCATAAATTATTTTTGCCTTTAAATGGTCAGTTTTGTGTGCACTTCCCTCCCAAAACAAATTGAAACATTTTTCTGTTGCTCAAAAGTGACCAGCGCACACTATCGGCTAGTAAAGGTCTGTAGGAAATGAATAAAAAAGTAAATATTTGCACTTCAGACTAAGGTTAATATTGACACTGATATAACACATAGGGTTGTATTAGTCACTTTGTACATATGTGCAAAACGTAGTAAAAATACATTGCCTAACCCCTTCTGGCCCCAAATGTTGCGAACAATAATTTAAAAAAAAAATATTTTTAACAGCTGCACCTTTGCAAAATTACGCAACGCCATGGAAATCAGTGCAAAGTGGGCGGAAATGGTTTTTTACTTTTCTGCGTCATTGCATTAACAAAACTGCAATTTATTTCTGCAAACTTTTTCATGGCAATGCAGGGGAAGGGCAAAAATGAAAAAAGTGCAAAAACTAGATTTTAAAATGTTGAATTAAAAAATGCTCACCTTACTCAGAGAAAGCACTGTAGTTTGCATTGCTTCCTCTTCTTGAGTTTTGATATGAGATAGAACTGTTTTGGGTCAAGATACAGAGAGATCATTGCTTCAACCTTACTTCAACTTGTTCACTAGCAAAACTAAACTCTTGAACGGATCAAGAGTTCTATGCTGAAGATGCAACCTGAAATAATCACAAGATTAGTATCAATGGGAGCAATAGGATTAAGAGAATCAAGAGGATCAAGAAGATAAAAAGGATCAAGAGGATCAATATGATCAAGAGATTCAAGAGAATAAGAGGATTAAGAGAATCAAGCGGATCAAGAGGAACAAGAGGATCAAGAGGATCAACATGATAACAGGATTAAGAGAATAAAGAGGATAAAAAAGATCAAGAGGATCAATAGGATCAAGAGCATAAATATGATAAGAGGATCAAGAGAATCAAGAGAATTAAAATGATGAAGAGGATCAAGAGTATCAAGAGGATCAAGAGGATCAAGAGATTCAAGAATCAGACGAATTGAAATGATCAAGATGATTAAGAGGATTAAGAGGATCAAGATGAGCAAGAGGATCAAGAGGATCAAAATGATAAAAGAATGAATATTAGAAAAAATGCTAAAATTAATTTATTTAGCATAAATTAAATTAGTGTTGTAAATATTCCCAAATTTGTGGCCAAATATTGATGTTAAGATAACCAATAGGGATTTTTATAGCTATCTTTAATCATCTACATAATACACATTGTGTATCTATCTATATATCTATATGGATGTCTTTCTACTATAGTCTTATCAATTTATCTTAGAATCCGGTACTTTTCTGATGCATATAAAGGTGGATCTTATCTGTTGTTTATCTGGTATACGTATTATATCTGATGCACATATTTGGTGTTTTGGTATAGGTTTGGTGAATATCTGGTGTTTTTTGTTTTTAATCTGCAATGTTTGGTGTTTTTTGGATAATTCTGGTAGATATCTGGTGTATTCTGGTGTTTCGCTGGTGTATTTATGGTGCAAAACTAACTTGTTAATGCTGACGCACAAATAGAGCATATCGGATTAGAATCTCTTGAGCATTTAAATCCATCTCATATTTGGATAGAGCCCCCCCCCCTGGTATAATGCATTGGTTTGAACCTTGTTGCCTTAAATTTATGTTGAAGTAAGCCTATATGCCCTACCTACTTAACTACCTACCTATATATATCTATCTACGATCTTCAAACATACATACTTCAATATAATAGTTCATTTAAATCATCATGTTGATCTATCTTTAGTTCTAGATAGATTTCTATACATTTATCTATTTATCTATCTATCTATGCATATATCTAACTATCTATCTATTTATCTGTCTCTTTATCTGTCTATCTGTCTATCTATCTATCTATCTATCTACAGTTTACAGTGTACAGTTTACAGTGTACAGTTTACAATTAACAGTTTACAGTGTACAATTTACAGTGTACAGTTTAAAATTAACAGTTTATAGTGTACAGTTTACAGTTTACAGTTTACAATTAACAGTTTATAGTGTTTATCGTACAGTTTTACAATAAGTAGTTTAAATTCAGTGCACATTGTACAGTGTATAACAGTGTATGCAGAGTACGCTATAAATATCTAAATTTGTACCAAATTTAGTGAACTTTTGTACTTTAATTGCAAGGTGTACCCTGGTACTAGACTAGCAAAGATTATATTGGTATCTGTAAACATAAACCTGTATCCAAACTTAGATAATCAATGAGTCATCTTTAAATAGATCTAGTTAGACAACATAGAACCTCAAACAGATTCAAGGGAAGGGGAATGGATCTAGTTAGACAACATAGAACCTCAAACAGATTCAAGGGAAGGGGAATGCAGGAAAATACAGTGAGAACCAGAAAACTATGGAATTGGAAGTCGACATCATATCAATACTCAAGTGTATTTGATGTTTTACACATAGTTTTACTAGTAACTTATTATATCACTTATTCATTGAAATGGGTCTGTTTACACAGCATATATCTGTAACTGAAGGTGTATTCTGTACATTGAACTATTTAAAGTAAAAACTTGAGTTTAAAAGTCGTCTTCTTATCCCAGCGTTTTCTTTTTCTCACTGTTAGAAAAAAAAACAATGATGAAAATGAAAGTGATGAAATTGAAAAAAATGAGAAAGAGAAATATGGGACGAAAATAATTATGACCATCATGATAGTTTAAAGTAAAATAGAAATGTTTAATATTTTACACCTGTTTTACTGACGAACTTTTTTGGATACATGATTCTTATCTACCAAAAACCACTCCTGGGATTACCTTCCACACAGAGGAAATAAACACCTCTAATTTTCTATTCTCATCTTTACAACCTGACCATTGATATATACGTACGCCATTGATATGTAAAGTTTATTTCCTGCTAAATAAATTAAACAGTCAAAGTTTGATGCACACTCATATTGCAAAGATATGAGGATTTGAAAATTATAGTGAGAGGCCACAGTAAACTAGAAGTCCTGAGACCCTGAAACTAACTGCACCCATTAAATGTAGATTTTTTTGTATTTGCTCTTTATACTTTTGTGCAGGGCTGTATTTTAAATATTTAAGTATATATATATGTCTTATACGCTATTCTTGACGGATTTTAAATTAGATATATAAACAGATTTAAAAATTCAGACAGGATGCAGTTTGTTGTATTTAGTTTACGTGAGGCAAGTGTTCAATTACCTCTGATATGAAGCTAAGAATAGAAATCTAGTTTACAACTAGTCAAAATCAACGGGGTGAGGAAAATTAAAAGAAAGTGATAATAGTTAATTAGATTAGTTATAGATAGATAGATAGGTCTGAGTGTTTATTAAATAGATAGATAGATAGATAGATGGATAGATAGATAGATAAAAAATAGATAGATGGAAGATCCTTGTTATCTTTATTGATAATTAAACCCACCATGATAATTTATATTACTTGGTGCCATAAACTTTTCACACTTCATGTTTAACTTTATTTAACAAAAGACTTTATTATTCCCCTCCCGTTTTAACTAAAATACTCTAAATTAGCAAAGTTAATGATAGGTGTTTAGTTTAATGAGTTTATAAAAGAAAATGTACACGAGTAAGCCATGTAATAAATATTTGCAATATATTAGGCTCTCTCTAAACTCAAAGTTCATTTAAAATTGTACTGTACCGAATGGTACTCATGTACCGTTATTGCTCTGACGAATCATCCTTCAAATTTTACTGGCAAGGTGGTAAAAATATGATTGATTGTATTTTCAGACTGTACAATGTACTGCAGTGTATACATGGGGACGGTTTTATTCTTCAGTAGTTTAACAAACCAAAATACATATAAATATTTTTTTTAAGCTTTTATGTACATTTGTCTAGCCTACATTATAACTAATCGCTTAATGTACGTACAGTGTACATGGCTAAGCACGTACAGTGTAAATGTCTATGTACGTACAGTGTACATATCTATGTACGTACGGTGCACATTGTAAAGTGTACACCCCTGATTTATGAGATGATTGTTTCAAAGTTTGCAAGAGGATTAGGTTTGAAAGAGAGAGAGAGAGGAGCAGAAAAGACGAGTTTTTATCTCAAGATGATTTGGGTGTTGCTCTGGGTAGCAAGAATAGCACAGATCAAACCACATCTGGAGAACAATTCTCAGATATTATGTAATCCTAATCTATCCAAGCATAAAAGAGTCTAAAAAACTGGTTTTAATAAACCAATAACACATCCTACACATCAAACCCTCAGGCCCTGTCACAATCATGGGCATAGTGCCTTGACCAGGCAACAGTTACAGGGTTCAAGGTCGACACTCGATTTTTAACACCTGGCGCTCATATAATCAACACTGTAAACAACACTTTGTACACTGTCAACATGTATGTACATTATGTACAGTACGCTGTACACGGGAGGCTGTTGATTTAAGAGGTACATATTTATCGTTTATACAATAATCATTTAATAACTCACGTCGCGTAGAGATGTTGAGCGCACGAGAGCCAAACTTGAACTGCCGGGTTCGCTGCGCGCACAACTAACGCGCTCAACATCAACACTCATACTCATTATGTATCTCATAAAATAAGCAACNCCCCCCAACTTCATCCACTGTGTTAATACATCATGTGTTTTTCTATTGAATTTATTTTTGTAAAACCGAAAATTATTCAAAAAACTAGATAGGAACATTCGATAATAAACTTCCAAAATATTTCTGTCAAATATATTTAGTAACACTTTTTTTAAAAATAAAATGGCCGAAGGTCATCCTGACAATGTGAAGATTTGAAGAGGATGAAAACTGTAAAGAATTGTTGGGCTGGGTTTTTTGTGATACGCGAATGCATTCTTCCTTGATGCGTATATATTTGCGTCAATTTGATGTAAGGATAGATTGCGTAGATGAATGGATAGTCGTGAATCTAGGGTTTTGTCAGGGTATCAGAAGATGCCATGTATCACTTTAGGGGAGACCCATTGACCCGAAAAACAACAAAGACCTCCCTTGAAAATGTGAACAAAAGAAAAAAATGGTTAATGTTTTTCAAATTATAAGCATACGCTTTTTCAATTTATTCATTCATTGTTTTTATAAAATAAGCCAAATCTGTGTCAATAAATAAAATTGAATTCAATTTGATTAAATAAAACTGATTTACATCGTTTGTGGCCAAATTCAAATGAACAGTTTCCTGGAATTAATTGTCAGTTTCTTTAAGCTTGGAATTTGTTGATGGTTCCTTTATACTTGAAATTTATTGACATTTCCTTTAAACTTGGAATTTGTTGATTAACCCATTAAACTTGAAATTTGTTGACATTTTCTTTAAACTCGGAATTTGTTGATTATTCCTTTAAACTTGAAATTTGTTGACATTTCCTTTAAACTCGGAATTTGTTGGCTGTTCCTTTAAACATATAATTTGTTGATGGTTCCTTTAAAAATGGAATTCGTTAATGTTTCCTTTAAACATGGAATTTGTTGTCTGTTCCTTTAAACATGGAATTTGTTGTCTGTTCCTTTAAACATGGAATTTGTTATCTGTTCCTTTAAACATGGAATTTGTTGATGGTTCTTTTAAGATATGAATACTAAAAGTTTTGAAAGCGTACGGTTTTCTGATGGATGACGTGTACGTGAGTGAAGAGAGGATGCACAATGCGTCAAAATGCGTCACCTATCATTCTCGGTTTATTTATCATATGCGTACACAATACATATATGTAAACTCAACTCAAGATAGTATATGATGAATTTGATTTGATCAACCTCGCTGAGATAATCAATTGAAAAATATTAATCAATTATATATTTCAGGTTTGTAGACATTCTTTAATGATCCAACGAAGATTGAGTGAGACATAATTAATGAATTCTCCAGCCATATATATTTTACATTTTTTTTTTTTTTAAATACAGAAAAATATTTATTTTTAGAATTGATTTTTTTGTATCATGTTCACAAAATGATCTCTCAGTCAAAACAAGAAGCGATGGTTAGAAAGAACCTGGCTGTTCACAGGACAAAATTACATTTTTATGCTTATATTGTAATATTGAAATATATCTATCTTTTTTTCCGGTATAATACTAAGATATTCAAAATATTAGATGGAAATTAATAAAATTCTGAATAGAATAGAATAAAATATTATATATGTTAAGATGTTCATACCTTAAGGGGGGGGGGGTATAAAACATCCCTCCCCCCTCTATCCTGAAATTACTTGGTGCCATAAACTTTTCACACTTCATGTTTAACTTTATTTAACAAAAGACTTTATTATTCCCCTCCCGTTTTAACTAAAATACTCTAAAAAATATCCCCCCCCCCCCCTATTTTACTGCCAGGCATGAGAAGAGTAGAAGAGTAATGAAGATGAGAGTTTGTTGTATTTAACTAAACCTAGTTCTTAAAGGAAGTATTCAAACCAGTTAAAGATCTTATAATAATGATTCTGAACAATCAAGATTTATAAAGAGTTGGGAAACATGTATTTAAACCAGGATACAGTGGGACCTATAAAACAGTGGGATAGGCAGACAACTCTTAAATTGAACATGAAACACATCAATTGTGCAAGTGTACATTTAGTGTGTACACAGACACATTCATATAAACTTTTTGTATTCCCTCTTAGCCTCTAGCTTTTCTTCTTGTTCAATCCTTCTCCCTTCCCTTCCCTGCCTCTTCTCACTTTTTCCCCCTATCTTTCCTCCTTCTCCCTTCTTTTTTTCCTTTCCTCCTTCGCATTTCCCTTCTTAGTCCTTTCTTAGATCTTCTCTTCATCCCATCCTTCTCCCTTCCTTTCCCGGCCCTTTCTTAGTCCTTTCTTACTTATTCTTTTTATTCCATCCTTCTACCTTCCTTTCCCTTTCCTTTCTTAGTCCTTTCTTTATCTTCTCTGCATCCCATCCTTTTCCCTTCCTTTCCCTTCCTCTGCTTAGTCCTTTCTTAGTTTTTTCTCCCTTCAATCCTTGATTCACCGACAAAGGGTCAAACGACCCAGGGTCAAACGACAAAGGGTCAAACGACACAGGGTCAAACGACAAGTGTCGTTTGACCCTGTGTCGTTTGACCCTTTGTCGTTTGACCCTGGGTCGTTTGACCCTTTGTCGGTGAATCCAATCCTTCTATCTTCCTTTCCCTTTCCTTTCTTATTCCTTTCTTAGTTCTTAGTTCTTCTCTTCGTCCCATCTTTCTCCCTTCCTTTCCCTTCCCTGCTTATTCCTTTCTTACTTCTTTTCTTCATCCAATCCTTCTCCTTACATTCCCTTTCTGTTCTTATTTCTTCTCTTTATCTCATTCTTCTCCCTTCCCCAGCTTAGTTCTTTCTTACTTCTGCTCTTCGTCCTTTCCCTGTCTCTTCTTCCTTCCTTTTTTCTTAAAACTTCCTTCTCCTTCCTTTCCCTGTCTCTTCTTCCTTCCTTTTTTCCTAAACCTTCCTTCTTCTCTTATCCCATCCTTCTCCCTTCCTTTCCCGGTCTATTCTTCCATTCTGACATATCTAGCTTTTAAAGATTCAATTTAAGGGATTTTGAACTCCAGCAGTCCTTTTTAGGGCATCATCTTCTACTTTCCCAGGAATAACGGAGGGTTTTGGGGTCTTTGGAGGGCATAGGCTTACGTTGGACATTTAGGGTGTTGTTAGATCGGTATTTGATGTTTTAAAAGATAAAAAACGTTTTGAATGATATTTCCATACTTGGTCCTGTTGGTCGCTCCTAGCTCCGAGCACTTAATCCCGTCAACAGGGAATATCCGGAGTATCGTTAGATAGATAGATAGATAGATAGATAGATAGATAGATAGATAGATAGATAGATAGATAGTAGATAGATAGATAGATAGATAGATAGATAGATAGATAGATATATAGATATATAGATAGATAGATAGATAGATAGATAGATAGATAGATAGATAGATAGATAGATAGATATATAGATAGATAGATAGATAGATAGATAGATAGATAGATAGATAGATAGATAGATAGATAGATAGATAGATAGATAGATATCACATCACACATGACACCAGGAAAGGTTTATGGCAAGTTGTAATTAAAAAAATGTGGCGTTAATTATGTAATCACAAAATCAGCGAAATTATTATGAAGCACGATGAAAAAATGGCGTATTGAAAATTAATATTTCTAAAATTCTATTTTAATTTTCTGGTTCCCCCTGAGTTTATCAAATATTTACATTGATTTGCAGGAAGTTAAACACAGCGATAATTCCTCTTTTTCAATCTAACCTTTTATTGATAAAATTCGACATAATCATTCTTTAAATAGTTCAATTTAGGAGACACGCAATCTTTTCAGACTAAATAGTTCAAGGGAGTTCTTAACAATTCAAACTTTTTACCCATTGTTGGCATTTTTGCAGTACTCTATTTTAAGCAGTATAAAGTATAGAATCGCACATATTAAAAATGGGTCGCTTGTTGCAAAAGTTCGGCCTAAACCCAGTTTAATTTTTTTAGTTTTGTCCTTTCTTGACTTATTTTCTTTATAATATCTTATATATAAATACCGCAATATGTACGGATTGTAGTACATATAAATCAGACCCCCCATGAAACGTGCTAAAACGTATAAAAATATTTGCAAGTAAACCCCCACACAAGTTATCTGCCAGCCCTTTTAAGCCTAGAAACTGCTGAAATTCCACCAATTTTGGTCATCCAATCCTGCCATGTTTCACAAACAATAGTTTTCAAGTTTTAACAGAAAAAAGAACCTTATTTTGACAGATTTATTTGATGCCAACCAGGGGGGGGGGCTAGGTAATAATGATAAAAATAAAGATAAAATTAAATTATTATACGGTATAGTCATCTTATTTTATGGATTATTGCGTAGGCGTGCTACGCAGTTCTGCGTAGGTTTTAATGCGAACATTTATTTAAATCTTAATGGCAGAAAAGCCAAATAAATAAATTGCGTGTGACCAGATTTAGAAAAAAAACTGAATTTAGCTTAATAAAAATATTTAAATTATTTATTTCAGCAAAGGATTGCAATTACGTGTTTGTTTGTTTAAAGGTGTGTATATTTGTATAGTTTTATATCGGTTTGTAAATATTGGGCAATTGGAAATCTGTCAATCTGTTAATTGCTCTTTGTCTGATTGTCTGTTAATCTATGGTTGTGACGGTGTCACAGTCCAAGATGTGCCTGTTTGTCTATATATTTGTCTATTTGTCTATAAATGCGTCTGGGTACCTATAAATCTGTTTGTGTGTGTTTATACATTTGTCTGTTTGTCTATTTTGGTGTCTGTTTGTTTGTTAGTTTGTTTGTTTATAAATGTGCCAAGTGTGTCTATAAATCTGTAAGTTTGTCTCTATACATGTGTCTGTTTGTATGTTTGTCTGTCTGTTTTCACCTCATCTTGGTGTAATTTTCTTTTCTTCATTTTATCAACAGTTTACATGCCTGAAATAGATAGATAGATATAAATATAGATATAGATACATAGATAGATGGATAGATAGATAAACAGAATCAATATTAAAAGTATTGTGTAGGATGACCACGAATTTGATAAAAATTGTTTTTATTAGCCCCATAAAACATTTTAAACGCTTTAAATCATTGTTTTGGAGTATAAAATGTTAAATAAAATATATTGTATAATATACGGAGAAGATCATATTTAACATATAAAGGTTGCAGGGTAAAAAGTGATTCTATGATGAGTACTTTGGTGCATGATACATTTAACGTTGCATAACTGTAAACAGAAGAGAGAAAGTTAATTTTTCTTTTATGATAATATTTTCGTTTGCGCTACTGTTCCATTCATCGTTCAAGTTTCTCTCAATACATTTCAATAGTCAATAGGTTTATTATGTTAATGTTATTGTATATAATAGTACTCATGTATATTGTAGAACACGTATATACTGGGTTTATGATTTAATAGAGCGTTCAAAAATTTACAAGCTTTCTGTAAAATGATGTAAGAATTTGTAAAAAATGTGTAAAAATTGTATACAAATGCAAAAATGTTTAAATCAATGATTAAGCTAAATAATGTTATTTTATTCATATTTACTCTAACCTTGCTCCATTAATATTACACTTTTGCACTGATTTTCATAAGATCTGTCAGTAATAATTTAAATATACCTAGGTTTTCTATATTAGAAGTGGCTTGAATGCCTGGAGGGCTGAGTGGTTACATCATGAACAGCTAGTGAAGTGTGTAGGCGGGGTTTTAGGCACAAAACAGGCCTTTCACACAGACAGGTGGTTCAAAAAAGTAAGCCCTAAAGGAATTGAGTCTTTGCCACAAACTCAAATTTTATCATCCCTATATCTTTGCAACCTAATGATGTAAGCCTTTGATATTATATACTTTGATATCTTGATCTAACAGAATTCGTAGATTAAAATATTTAAGGTCTACGACATTGGGTTGCGAAAATCAAAGGGTTAGAAAATCAGAATTTGTGTCAAAAAATCATTTCCTTTGTCAAAATTTTGAAAGCATTTTTTAAAGGTTTACACAAAAATTGATTAAAATTTAAATTATGAATTAATTTCTTTATTTCTTTACTTTTGTATTTTTCGACGAAAAATTGTTAAATTTCTTTTCTCCTAAATTTTCTTATTTGTAATCTGCAAAAATCTGCTTTTGATAATACTCCAAAACATTGAACACATTCCTGTCAAATCTGTGTTAAAAATTCAGTCTGTGCATTATACATATATATGTTCAATGTTCATCTACGTAATTGCTTTCTTTAGGATAAAATGGTATTAGAAGTGAAAGCCATAAAACTGTGGAAAAGGAACTTGATTCCACTGTTGTACGGGAGACTTATTCAATAGTATTTCAAGAATATATTTCAAAAACATTAAAATAATTTTACATTTTTTTCTTAAAAAAGATAAAAATCTCTGAACACCCTTTTGTAGAATTAAACTTAGGAGGGAAGAGAAGGAGTAGGAGTAGACAGACATGTTTTTAGATCAGATTTTCTTACTTGTCTTTTATTTGACTTAAAGTACGATTGGAAATGATGATTTGAATACAAATTTCATGTTATCATTGTAGAAACTAAAATGATACTTTTCTTTCTTTTGTTTTTAAGCGCAGATGATTGGACAGATTCATATTAATAAATTTTACTTTTCAATCCTTTCAAATTTCAATTTGTCAAGCTATTGTGAAAAATTATGATTTTTTAATTGTTTTCATCGTAATCAACAATATATTGGATTTCGATTTAAAGATTCGTGATTTAATAAATACTAGCTGAAGGGCCCGGAGTTGTCCGTGGAAATATTTTTGAATATGTAAAAAAATGTTGATAAAAAACTTTCGAATTTGTTTAGCCTATGACACCCCCTGGCAACCCATGAGTGTCCACAAAAAATTTCAACCCAATCGGTCCAGCCGTTTGGCCGGCTAAAGGCAACATATATATATACGAATGTCTTGTTATATTATATAGATTAAAGGAAAGTCAAAATATTCGATTTAAAGACAGAAGTTAATAATTCACAACGGTTTCCTTTGAAATTACGATAAAACACCCCCTAGCCAACGTAACATTATACTAGTTACAATGCTCTAGTTTCTAGAAGTGTCGAATGGTTATCTCATTGTATCGAGTCTGATTTTCAAAGAATTAACGAAAAGTAATCTTGATTTTTTTTCAAATGTTAACCCTGCAATGCACACTACATGGAGTAATATGGGAGATGCAAGATTTTTGCACAAGACAAATTAAATATTTAAAATTAGGATAAATCTTTGATCCCACTGTGCAATGTCCCAAAGAAGAGCCCTCTGTGCAATGTCTTGATGGAGAGCCCACTGCGCAATGTCCCAATGAAGAGCAACTGTGCAATGTCCTGATGAAGAGCCCACTGTGCAATGTCCTGATGAAGAGCAACTGTGCAATGTCCTGATGAAGAGCCTACTGTGCAATGTCACAATGAAGAGCAACTGTGCAATGTTTCTATGAAGAGCCTACTGTGCAATGTCCCGATTAAGAGCCCAATGTGCAATGTCCTGATGAAGAGCCCATTGTGCAATGTCCTGATGAAGAGCCCACTGTGTAATGTCCTTAGAAGCCCACAGTGCAATATCCTAATGAAGAGCCTACTGTGCAATGTCCTGATGAAGAGCCCACTGTGCAATGTCCCGATGAAGAGCCCATTGTGCAATGTCCCGATGAAGAGCCCACTGTGCAATGTCCCGATGAAGAGCCCACTGTGCAATGACCCGATGAGAGGCCCACTGTGCAATGTCCCGATGAAGAGCCCACTGTGCAATGTCCTGATGAAGAGCCCACTTTGTAATGTCCTTAAAAGCCCACTGTGCGATGTCCCAACGGATTCTCGGATTTGCATGATGAGGTTGAGCTAAGAGCTTGGTTTGATATATATGCACAGATTGACGAAACATTGACGAAACATCTACACGAGAAATGACATGCAAAGGTCGAACCAGATCACTCCAACAACTAGGACTGGAGAATAAATATCATTTTCAACCCTACTATAAAAAAAATGTTTATTGTTAATTTGTCAATAATATGTGTAAAGGATATTTTTAAGTCATAAATTTTAACCTAACCCTCCTACTCTTTCTTTATACCCTCATATAAACCCTAGACTCATGAAGTAAAGTATTTTCCCAAGGGTGACTTCCCAAGATTGAATCTCCCAAGTGGCAACTTCCCAAATACGGAATTTCCCAACGATAACTTTCTAAAGGTTAGGTTAGGCCTTCTGAGGCGACTTAGGCTGAAATGATGGCTGAGTGCTGAGGTTAGGATGGGATAGGGGGTCGGGCGCTGCGGCTAGAACATGCTAACACTATCCTCTTTTGCTTCAGCGACCCGGCCAAAGCCCTATGTCCTTATTTTCTACCCCTTATTTTCCTTATTCTCCGTCTTCCCCTCCCCCTTTATTTCCTTCATCCTCATATCCATTCTCCCCCCATCTCCTTTCTTTTTTTCTCTTATCTTTCCCCTGAATGCTAACACCAATGTAAAAATATCAGATTTATAAAGAAAGAGAATTTAAAATAAACATAATTGAAAGTGGAAAAATTGTGGAAAGCTCTTAAAGATTTGAAATAAACAATTCCGAATATTTTTAACAAATCTGGTGTTTAACATTATAGTAGCTCCATCTTGATTTATGTTTACAATTATTCAAATTATCAAATTATTTTAACAACTTCCAGTCATCAAGATGATTTCAACTCTTTAGATAATTGTTATTTTCAAATCTCGGTAATTGTTGTTGTAAATATACAAATAGGAACTAAACATTCAGATCAGAGTCTAGAGATCAGAGACCAGAGACCAGGGACCAGATACCGGGGATTAGAGGCCAGAAACCAGATGTCAGAGACCTTAGACCAAATACCAGAGATCAGAGTCCAGAGACCAAAGACAAGAGACCAGAGAGGTCCAGTGCGCAGAGACTAGATACCAGAGACTAGAGACCGAAGACTGGAGACCGAAGAATGGAGATCAGAGACCAGAGACGAGTGATTAGAGACCAGAAATCTGATTTCAGAGACAAGAAATCAGAGGCCAGAGACCAGAGACCAGAGACCAGAGACTAGAGTCCAGAGACCAGAAACCAGGGACCAGAGACCAGAAACCAGAAACCAGAGACCAGAAACCAGATTTGGTTATGTAAAAACTGATCTCAACTAAAGTATTCAAACTTAAACCGGGATTAACTAAACCGGACTTTAGTACCGAAGTGAAGAGTCGTGACGGGCAAACTGAGAACTCAATTATGATGAATAAAAAGCTTGAGAAACTTGAAAACATGAACGTTGTCCATTTCTCAATTATTAAGATTACTTAAATACTTAAATACTTCCTGTGGATGCAATGGAGTCAACTTGTTTCCAAAAACCTGTCATTCAAATTAAAATTCTAAAATTGATGGGAGAAAATAACACCCCCCCATCTTTCTTAGGATTTTTCAAGCAAAAGTTCAAAACCTACAGGGTGTCCCACGAAACATGAAGATGAGAGACGGGTGTCCCACGAGACGGCTTAAAAATCGTCTTTGGCCTGTTAAATAAGATACGGCAATTCTTACGTTAATAAATGAATGCCTCATATTTAGGGTTTCCATTCGCAAAACTTTTGCGCAATTTTTGCGGAACAAAACGCAATATTTTTCTTTCTTTGCGCATCAATTTTGCGCGAAAAAACAACAATTTGCGCAATCATTCGCAAAAGTCATTTCGCGCAAAATTGCCCTATTCCGCTTTTGCGAAACTCAAGTTTTGCGCAATTCCGTAACAAGAGTTTTGCGCAAATCCGAAATATAATTTTAGCACTGTGTTAAAAGTGAACATTTTACGAGCGCAAATATTTTGCAAAAATAATCTTTCTTTTCGTAGAATATTTGTTCTCTTGATTAACACTCCACGCCATTTTGAAAATGTTCAGAAAAATAGTAAAAAAAAGAGTCATGCTTGATATATTATATGTACATATTTGAAATATCAAATACCTACACCATAGTTTGGGAACCCAGCTTAGCTTGGAAAAAAATTCTCTGTGCAAGTTAACCCACTCAACCTAGAATTTTAAACCAGACTAAGAACATTTCTGTGATTCTACCAAGTTTCCAAGTAAAAAAGTATCAAATTAGTCAAGGGGTTCATGAGGTATGATCGGACATAACAATAAACAAACAACAATTCTCTTTAACTTTGATGTACTCTAATAAACCCAAGTTTACTGTATCCTAGTATACCATGAGTTTACTGTATCCTAGTATAGTTTACTATATCCTAGTATACCCTGAGTTTACTGTGTCCTAGTATACTCTGAGTTTACTATATCCTAGTATACCCTGAGTTTACTATATCCTAGTATACCCTCAGTTTACTTTATCCTAGTATACCTTGAGTTTACTGTATCCTAGTATACCCTGAGTTTACTGTATCCTAGTATACCCTGAGTTTACTGTATCCTCGTATACCTTGAGTTTACTGTATCCTAGTATACCATGAGTTTACTGTATCCTAGTATACCCTGAGTTTACTATATCCTAGTATCGCTCCGTCAACCCCCGGAGAGGAAATTGAAGCTTGGAATGATTAGAGTTAGGTTGAGAGTCAAGGTGATTCCAGTCTCAAATGCAGGATGGATAAAAGCCTTATCTCACAAATATGTGATGTCCCAAAAAATTTATACGAAAAATATAATAATCTTTATTAATGATAACTGTACAAGAAAACACGTTCTACAAATCTACAATATTTTTAGCCCAAATTTTTTGAGACACTCTGTATCCTAATTCACAAGGATTCTTACCTTACAAGGATACTAAAAGACAGGACGTGTATTGGATAATTACAACAGTCTAGATCACGAAAATATTTAAGAGTAGATGAAGAAATTTGGTGTCATTTTTCCCTTATAATTTCTCGGGGTCGCAAAAAAAGAAATTTCATTTTTTTATTCGAATTTTTGTTTCTTTACAGAAATCTCACGAATACCCCATTCGTGCTTTGTGTTCACGGATTTTCTAAAAATTAAGAATTAAGTTAGTTTGTAAAATGTTATCAAACAACTATCAGTAAAATTTCTTTCAATATCTTGTACACAGTATACATTTAAGCAAAATACTCTTTAGCCTGGGGAAAAGTGAATTTTTAACTTTCCCCCGGAAGGAACCAGGTCGAGGGGGGGGAAGGGGGAAATAAATCAGAAGCGTGGGAAAATAATTATATTTATGAGTAATTAAGGAAACGGTCTCCCCTCATTGTCTGTACAAAATAGTACTTTTTTAATTTCTAAACCAACATACTGTATGAATTCTATCCTGTGCCAAGTGACTCCAAATAGATTGAGTTTGGGGGTTTTATAGCTCCTTAAATTCTGTAAAGAAATATGGATATGTGCCCTAGTAAATAGGGTTTAGAGGGAATCTTTTAACCAATTTTTGATAATTTTTAATGTCTTCAAAAAAGTGAGATCGAGTAGGAATTGGAGTAGGAGTAGGAGTAGGAGTAGGAGTAGGAGTAGGAGTAGGAGTAGGAGTAGGAGTAGGAGTAGGAGTAGGAGTAGAGAAGTCGGAGTAGGACTAGGAGTAGGAGTAGGAGTAGGAGTAGGAATAGGGATAGGAACAGGAGTAGGAGTAGGAGTAGGAATAGGAGTAGGAGTAGGAGTAGGAGTAGGAGTAGGAGTAGGAGTAGGACAAGGAGTAGTAGTAGGAGTAGGAGTAGGAGTAGGAGTAGGAGTAGATGTAGGAGTAGGAGTAGGAGGATCAGTTGATTAAAAACAAACAAAGAGAAACATAAATAAAAATAAAATTCGTGCAATGCAATCTATCTTATACTGTTGGTAGCTCTAAGCGTGAATATTTAAAGAAAATTTAAAATTTGCTAAATTTATTCTTTTACTGCAGTTCAAATTGTTCCTTCAGGGCACAGCGTGAAAAAAAAGTTTTAAAATATTTATTTTCCGATTTTAAAATTATACAAATACCCTATAATACACTGTGACATTGAACCGAAGTTATCTAGATTTTAGAACAATATCTTTTGAATTCGTCCAACACGGTGGAGTCATGTGACACTAAGAAAATACGCAAGGTTCTACAGGTTTCTTCAGAAACCGAAGTCTGCAGAAAAATCATCGTGAGATAAGGATTTTCAACCCCTTTAATTACTCAATACAAGAGAGAGGTGACAATGAAAATTTGGGAAGGGGGCAAAGGGTAGAGAGGGGGGGGCGTACAACTCGTGAGAATTGAAGCTTTACGCATTAAAATGAAAAGAAAAGTTGTTTCCGTGTATTCTCAATATTTTACTTAATTTGCAGTTAGTGGTTCATTTATGATTTTACGTCTATTTCTATAATATTCGTCGTTTTGTCTAACTATCTACATATCTAAGTATATTTTCATTTGTCTATCTGTCTGGACATCTATCTGTTAAGATGCTTCTCTGTCTGAATGTCTAAATGCCTATCTATCTCACTCTCCCCTAAACCCCACTATTTCTTCGGTCACTGTAATACATATCACTGTAGTACACAACGAAACCTTAGTTGACGGTGGCCTAAATGAAATGGATAGCTGGCTGGCTAAATGTCTAACTAATAACTACTACAGTCGATGATTGGTTCACTTGTCTGTCTGTTTATCTATATCTGTTCATGTCTATCTGTAGATCTATATTGTCCTAAATATATTAATATTTAATACTGAACTATTTTGGTACAAGATTGATTAGTTGGTGGAAACAACCGCGCCTTTAGAAAATATTATGAATTTGAAATAAAACATAAAAGGAGGGTAGGAGGGTAGGAGGGTAGGAGGAAAGGAGGGTAGGACTCACAGGAGGGGGGCTGGCGAGACATGCAAAGGGGGGTTGGTGGTTTGAGCGTAAAATAAGATAATGCAAATTCATACAAAAGATTTGGACGGGAGAAAATGTTAACAATATAATGACTCATTACATTTATTTATCATTTCCTATATGCTTATCTCATTTAGAAATCTGGGCATGTTTACATATTTGTACCAAACCCGTTTTCCAGCGTTTTCTTTTGGCAATATTTTTGCAAAATGTTCTAAATCTTGAGAATCTGGTTGCATGATTATATGGATGAAGTTTATTATAAATATACAGGTTTGAGGAGCTGGGAGACGTCACATCAACTTTTCAGGTTAATTTTCCTTTTTGCAAAAATCCGAGCCCACAATTGAAATTCAGTTCTAACTTCTCCTAAAATGCAATAATTCTACTCCAAAAAATATTTCCTCAAATTAGTATCGCAAAATGAGAATTAATTTACGTTAAAATAAGGCTATTAAGCTAGTATTGAAATTAATATAAAAAAATGGAGGACATTTCTAAGTTACATTGATATCTTCTTATAAGTTTAAAATACAAAATGGTTCCTCATATTGCTAAGTGTTCACGTAGAGAACTTAAAGATTAAATTAATCCTAACTTGCATAAATGCCGAGTTAATGAAAGACGACTTTTAACATTCTTATTTTTAGTTTTAAATACAATTCATTTTTTATTTCCAATTTTCCTCATTTTAAAACAATTTTGCCCCTCGCACTCCAGCCTCCTCTGTCTAATTACACTCCCCCCCCCCTCCTCGTTCCTATGTAATTATATAATTCAGACCCCGGGCCTAAAATCGTGCCCCGTCTTTCTTAATCTTAATCTTAATCACCTATAAACCCGTTGTACAGTATAATTTCGGGTCATTTTATCCCGCCAACTAACTAAATAATCTCTTCAAATAAATCGTATCATACTTTAAGAGTCCATTGACTGAATACATAATATGTTCCCGCTTAAATCACATTCAAATTAAAAGGTCCATAAGCTAATTGCATAATGGCCTTATATAAAATATAAACATAACATAGGGCTGTATATTTGTTCAAAGCTGCCTTTTAGCTTTTAGGGAAAATGAAAACATGGAGGTTTCATTATTTCATCTCTTTTTCCCCAAAATGTTTTCAGGTGGTTTATGGCCGTGTAAGGATTAAAATTGTTACCCAAAAAATTCGAACCTTTCTTAAATTTGAAATATTCGCCAAACAAAAATCAGAAACATTTGCAAAATGATTTGTTCTAAAATAAATCAATAAAATTGCTCGCGATCAAAATAATATCTGAAAACTAAAGGAAATGAGTTTTTGCCACAAACTCTGATTATTTAATCCCGTTATCTTTGCAACCCCGATGTTCTAGATCTTTGATATTTCAAACTTCAGTTCCTTTATAAGAATGGGTTTTGAAGAGCTCTGTTCAGTAGAAATTAAACTATAAAAATATGAGACATGTTCACAACAAATGTAATTTACATTATTGATCTGATAAAGGTTAAAGGGTATCGTCATGAATTTAGCATTTCCTCTTTTATCGGGAGGTCGCTTGGAATTACAATGACGGCACTGCCCTGATTTCGATATTTTCTTAATTCCAGCCGTTTAAACTTTGAATGTGTATTTGTCGTTTTTTTCCACTTCGTTTCAGCGTAAAATTGATGGGTTAGAAGGATCAACAAAATGGTTAAATTTTACCTTTCGGAATATGTTGTTTATGATAATTATGATTCTGCAACATCAGAGGAAGAAATGTTTACTAATTATATTATTAGGGTAATTAGACTAATTATAGAAAATAAGAAAAATATGCATCCATGCAAACATGAATGGGAAGAAGATGAGGAGGAGAAAATTTAATATCCCACTCTGTATTTATTATCACAATGTACCTCTGTACCTTTGTACTCCATGCAAACATGAATGGGAAGAAGATGAGGAGGAGAAAATTTAATATCCCACTCTGTATTTATTATCACAATGTACCTCTGTACTTCTGCAGCTCTGCACCTCTGTACCTTTGTACTTCTGTACCTTTGTACCTCTGTACCTTTTTACCTCTTTAACTTTGTACCTCTGTACATCTGCGCCTCTGTACCTTTGTACCTCTGTGCTTCTGTACCTCTGTACCTTTATACCTTTGTACCTTTATACCTTTGTATCTCTGTGCCTCTGCACCTCTGTACCTTTGAACCTCTGTACCTCTATACCTCTGTACGTCTGTACCTCTGTACCTCTGTACCTCTGTACTTCTGTACATCTGTACCACTGTGCCTCTGTACCTCTGTACCTCCGTACTCTGTACCTCTGTACCTTTGTAGCTGTGTACCTCTGTACCTCTGTATCTTTGTAGCTATGTACCTCTGTACCTCTCTACCTTTGTAGCTATGTACCTCTGTACCTCTGTACCTAGTCGTATTCCTGTAAATCTGTACTTCTGTATCACTGTACGTTTGTACGCACCACTTTAGTGCTGAACCTATGTACCTGTGACTCTGTATCTATGTATCTCTGTCTCTCTGTCTCTCTGTGCCTCTGTATCTCTGTATCTCTGTATCTCTGTATCTCATTATCTATATATCTCTGTATCTCTGTATTCTCTGTATCTCTGTATCTCTGAATCTCTGTATCACTGTATTATTTGTAATTTTGTAACTCTGTATCTCTGTATCTCAGTACTTCCGTATCCCTGTATCTCTGTACCTCTGTAGCTGTTTACCTCTGTACAAGCAACTCTATCTTTGTATCCCTTTCTTTAAACATGTACCACTGACCCCTGTACCTCTTTGTATGAAATTCAAATCGTATGAGCAATCTACTTCAAAATAATTAGGACCTCTCTCTGTGTATGATTAGAAGCTTTAGTAATTGTGCCTCTGTACCTCTCTGCATAATCCTGTACCTCTCTACCTCTCTACAAAGTCCTTTTACTCTTTACCTCTCTGTACCTTTCTGTATATTCCTTTACCTCTGTACCTCTCTGTAAAAACATGTACCTCTGTAACTTTCTGTAAAGCCCTATACCTCTGTACCTCTGTACCTCTGTACCTCACTGTATACACGTGTACACCTTGACTGTACCCATAATTTTTCTAAACCATGTCAAATTTCTTGTGTAAGGGCGGAACTCCGTGTTGAAATCCATACATACATAAATTATTTTTACATATTATCCTTACAACCTCATATCTATCTATCTATCTTATATATGATTTTAAATGAGGAAGGGGAAGGGGGGGATTGAAGGGTAACCCCCCCCCCCCTGCCCTCCTGTGTTCTGCCCAGTTCTGCCATGTCCATAAATGGTTTTGACTATTTTATATTCTGAAGGTTTGAAAACAAATGATATTATAAATTCATTTATTCATCATGGCTCGACAACAATTCCAGCAAAAATATGTTTTCATTTTAAGAACTCACGTTTATATCAATCATCAACCACTAACTGGAATTCCTGTACCCATTTTTTTGTCAGTTTGGGGATCGACCCAAATGTTGCAAATATATAAAGTGTGCCAATTTAAATATGAAAAGGCGTCAAGTGACGTTGCACATTTGTTGTGCAAAGCTGCCAAATTTTAAATTTGTTGTGCTAATGTGCTGCCAGTTAAAATTCGTGGTTTATTTGAGAAATAAGAGAAATTAAAAGTGTTTTCAAGCAAACTACAGTGTCCAGAGAAATATTCAAGTGTTTTCTATTTTTAGTTTATGTTTGTTTGTTTGTTTTGCTTGCATGACATTCACTGAAGAAAGTGCAGCTAAATGCTAAACAATAAAACAAATATAAAACTTAATATATAAATTTTTCTCTTTGAATTGTTTAAGTTAAATGATTTATTATTTTACGATGTGAACCTTTCTCCATTGCTTCAGTTCTAAACTTTCTTAGGAAAGAGTTGATTAAAGGGACTGTAAGCGGATTTTCAATTGATTCTCCATGATGGCAATGCCGGATCTACAACGGTACTCTTGAAACCTTTGAAGATTCATAATAATAAATCAGACATCTTTGAGCACACAAAAATCTAAAGGGTACTATGGTGAATCGGAAACGCCACTCTTTAAATGGAGGATCACTTGAAACTACGTAAAAAGTCCCTTTAATTTTAAGCAATTTTTCAATGGCCTTAAAGGGGCAGACCGGCTATGTAAGGTAGTTGAACTGAGTATGCAGTGTTGTGGACAAATTCTTTAGGATTCATTTGAGACATATTAAATTTTTTTAAGATTTGTAAATCGTGAGTTTGAGCGCAAAGTCCAAGTTCAAAATCGTACTTTGAGGTGGATACGTTTTCAGAATATTTTTTTTAATTATTAAATAACGACGACAAAAAATGTATTCAAAATTCTACATTAAACTAATCAGTTGTTTAGGAACAGGTTGAGAAAATAAAAATTAATCTTTTCATCGAAAATAAGCAATCTTATTCAATTATTAGTTTCTATAATCTCTTTTTAATCCTAAAAATGTTCTGCAGATTTTCTGGAATTTGACATCTGAAAGACGACATTTGAAGAAATTGTAAAAATCTACGAATAAATTTATAGAAAATAAGAAATTCAATATAATGTTAAAAACGATTCATCATTGATTTAATAAACACGTACCATCCCCCCCCCCCAAGACTTTGCACTCAAACTCAGTAATTATACATCGTGGAAATGTTTTATATGTCTCAAATGAATCCTAAAGAATTTGTCCACAACACCATGCATACTCAGTTTATCTACCTTATATAGCCGGTCTGTCCCTTTAATAACCCTGCAAAGATTGTCGTGATATGTCTGATTTATAGTTTAATTCAAGCATAAAACTCTATTTGTTGAGCTCTTTCAATTTCTTATTCACAACCATACTTTTAAAAGGTTTACATTATCAAAAATCAATGAGATTCCATATTTTTAACTATAAAAATTGATAATTTCAATTGTGGTTTCTTTTTAAAAGTGAAAGTTACTTTATTCATAAAATCTTTGCCCCTCTTTTTCTCCTTTTCAGCCTTTTCGTTCATTCTCATGCCTTTTCTCTGTCTTTGAGGAATTCTTTAAAAAATCCTTGTTTCATCTTTTTATTCTTTCATGTTTTTTCCTCGTTTGAATCCCCCCAATTCTCTACTCCGTAAACACTTACACTATCCGACCCTCAAAGGCAAGTTTCTGGAAGAATTCTCGAAACCCTAGTTTGCATCCATTTATGTTAAATTCTGGACAGTAGACTCTCTTTAACGTTTGCCTTTTCCCGCATACCGATGTAAATTAAAGGGTTTAGCGGAGAAAAATGCCGTGGGGCGCATTTAGGACCCGCCCCCTTCACACCATTTAATGTTTTTAGTTTAAACGAGGTAGACTGGACATGTCTACTTCAGGTTTAATATTTTTTATCTCATCCTTTACCTTTCTCTCTATAAAAAATACTAAGTAGTATTTGATTGAGTATGTTTTATGTTTGAATTGTTTATGTTTCTATTTAAGTAAAATTTTGCGCCAATTTCTGTAAATATCTATTCTTTTAAAATCCTTTTTTTAAATTTTGGCTGAGAACCTTCAGTCTACTTATGAAATAAAAAATATTAATATTTTGCCTTATTTTGGAAATAATTTCTCCAAAACCTGAAGATTTTTTTATTGCATTATCAGTTTTCATTATGAGTTTCGAAGATTGAAAAATAGGATTAAAAAATTGATTTTTGACAAATTAAACTATTATGAACATGGAATTGACAGAAAGACGGACATGTTTTGATAAAGCATTTTCGAGGTCAATAATTAAATTCAGAAAACAAAAACCTTTTCTTTTTCGCCTCAAATAACAACATACCTGAAAAAAAAGCATGTGTTCAGATGTTAAAAAAAAGTTTTATGTTTTTACAATCTTTGTTTAGGTGAAAGATAGCATTAATTTTGCAAAAATTCTTTTTCTTTTTTACAAGCTGCCAAAATGAAATAATAAAATAAATGGTTGGCCTGAATTTCTCTCAAAAATAACTAGTTTACTGTTAAAATATTTGCTAGTCTGATTAATATTTATAACATATTTCCAGTTTGTCTGATTAATATTAACAACATATTTACAGGATACTCAGCTGATTATAAATTACAATCAGTGCTGGACACTAGAGATGGGCATACAGTTTTGGTTCTTTCAAGACATTTTTTTTACTTTACAGAGGCGCAACAAGAATCTAAAATGCAAATTATATTTTAAAATTGTATTGCAAATGACGAAAGATATAAATAATTAATTAATTGCTTTTTATTTTTAAATTTATAATATTTGCATAATGTTATCAGGGCAAGTATATGTAAAGAGTATACAATTATGAATTATTACAAAGCCTGTAATTGTACTGAAAAGTTTAATCTACATAACGTGTGAAAGCCATGTATTTGAAATGAACCGGGGTTTTAAAATAAAATAAAAACGATGTCCAACCCTAGTTCCAACCCTAGTTCCAACCCTAGTTCCAACCCTAGTTCCAACCCTAGTTCCAACCCTAGTTCCAACTCTAGTTCCAACTATAGTTCCAACCCTAGTTCCAACCCTAGTTCCAACCCTAATTCCAACCATAGTTCCAACCCTAGTTCCAACTCTAGTCCCAACTCTAGTCCCAACCCTAGTTCCAACCCTAGTTCCAACCCTATAAGTTCCAACCCTAGTTCCAGCTCAAGTTCCATCCCTAGTCCCAACCCTAGTTCCATCCCTAGTTCAAACCCTAGTTCCAACCCTAGTTCCAACCCTATAAGTTCCAACCCTAGTTCCATCCCTAGTTCCAACCCTTGCTCCAACCCTAGTTCCAGCTCTGGTTCCATCACTAGTTCCATCCCTAGTTCCATCCCCAGTTCCATCCCTAATTCCGACCCTAGTTCCATCCCTAGTTCCAACCCTAGTTCCAACCCTAGTTCCAACCCTAGTTCCAACTCTAGTTCCATCCCTAGTTCTAACCCCTGTTCCAACTCTAGTTCCATCCCTTGTTCCAACCCCAGTTCCATCCCTAGTTCCAACCCCAGTTCCAACCCTAGTTCCAACCCCAGTTCCAACCCCAGTTCCAACTCTTGTTCTAACCTTAGATCAAACCCATTTACCCATGGACCATATCTAGGGGATGAATTACAAGTTACAAGTTACAATTTGCAAGATGTTACATAATACGATTCACAACAAGATATTACAAGATACAATTTACATGTTATAAATGACGATCTCCAATCAATTAGGTCAGAAGATACGATTTACAATTTACAAGTAGAATTATGTACAATTTACGCAACAAGTTACAATTTACAATTAATAATACTAAGAGTTATTTCAAGTTTTGTGTGTATTTCTTATATTGACAAGTATCAAGTTACAACATAAAGATTTAAATTACCTTTTTAGATAGGAATATTTCTTAAATTCCTTTTTGAATTTAAACAATCTTTGATTATTTCTTCTATAATCTCTATGCTTAACCATTTCCTGATTCTTCTATTAAAGGGAGTGTACGCAGACGCATAGTCAGGGGGGTAGGGGGGTTATGGCGGCTAAGCCCCTCCTCCTGGACCAATAAAATCTAT
Organism: Eurytemora carolleeae; assembly: GCF_000591075.1. Classification (NCBI taxonomy): domain Eukaryota; kingdom Metazoa; phylum Arthropoda; class Copepoda; order Calanoida; family Temoridae; genus Eurytemora; species Eurytemora carolleeae. Next base: position 57,513 of record NW_019397297.1, read on the forward strand.
GGATTTTAGGGGGGTTTCAGGTTTCAGGATTAAAAACAATCTCGATTTATTCAATGAAAATAACTATATTCATTGAGAGATTGTTTTTAAAACTAGTTTTAAGATTTATTAGGAAACCTTGCAGATGTTATTTCACATTGGTTTACTTAACTTTATTATAAAACTCATACTTTTTATTACTTTATTAAATATAATCATGGTTTATCTTGAAACCTCTTTAGGTTCCCTGAGCAGTGGTTCCCTTTACTAAATATTTTACAACATCTAAAAATCCGCAACGTCAGTGCAAAATGTTGTCATCTAAGAGTTAAAATTTATGAATGGGGAGGGACCCCGTCCCCTTCCCCTCCCTACTGCAATGGTTGCCCCCCCATTCTTCCCTCTCAGCTGTGAGGGGGGAAAAAATCTATGAAATTCATTCTAACTTCATTCATTGTACTTTGTATACATCTACTTTTTTATTTGACTTGTTTCTTGGTTTGCCTGTTAGTAAACCAATAAACGTCAAAACGGCTGAACCCATGGGGCCCGAAGTTTTGTTGTATTTCACATGGCCTCTTGCGAAAAGTACATTCAAAGGCTAAAATTGTTACGAGAAAAAGGGGAGCCAACCTAGAGTTCTAAAAATAGACAGCTGTGCAGTTATTTAGAGAAATGTTAATACGTTATATACTTGTATTGAAATATTTTTGGACATTGATGTCTCATTTGTCAATTATCCAAAATATTTATACCGAGTAATAATTTTCAACGGAATATTGAAAAAATGGATTATGACAAACTATAAAAGTCGATTAAGTTGATTCCACTATTTTTTAACATCATCACCATGCAGCGCATCATCATATTTATAAAAAGTAAAATTTACTCCAAGGGGGGGGGGAGGGTAGGGATACAAATGACAAAAGCAAATATTCGACAAAATGTTAAATAAAATTGTGCAATTTTAATCTCTGCTAATAAGCCTCATATATTCTAAGAGGTGTAATTATAAAGGAGCAAAAAAAGTCAGATTTGACATTATTAGAATTGCATTTAGATGGATTGCTTAAAAGAGAGAATGGGGGGGGCTACAAATAGTGGATNAGTAAATATATGAATCTGCCTCTATGGTGTCTGAACAGAGTAAATATATGAATCTGCCTCTATGGTGTCTGAACAGAGTAAATATATGAATCTGCCTCTATGGTGTCTGAACAGAGTAAATATATGAATCTGCCTCTATGGTGTCTGAACAGAGTAAATATATGAATCTGCCTCTATGGTGTCTGAACAGAGTAAATATATGAATCTGCCTCTATGGTGTCTGAACAGAGTAAATATATGAATCTGCCTCTATGGTGTCTGAACAGAGTAAATATATGAATCTGCCTCTATGGTGTCTGAACAGAGTAAATATATGAATCTGCCTCTATGGTGTCTGAACAGAGTAAATATATGAATCTGCCTCTATGGTGTCTGAACAGAGTAAATATATGAATCTGCCTCTATGGTGTCTGAACAGAGTAAATATATGAATCTGCTTCTAGGTGTCTGAACAGAGTAAATATATGAATCTGCCTCTAGGTGTCTGAACAGAGTAATAATATTTTATGATGATTTATAATAGTGTGAAGATGACACTTAGACTCCCCAGACAGAATAATCTCAATGGCACGTGTGCACGCATAAACTTTAATCGGCGCCATCTTGAAAAAGAAAGCGGGAAAGAGAATACAGCTGATGATTATAAAAGAATATGACGTGTCCCAGAATCTTAGAGTTGTGCAAAAACAAAGGATTTCAAGTGTTTCCACCCAGCCCCACCCAAACTCAAAACAGAAAGATTTGTAGCATTGCTAGGAGCTGACATTGTACATCGCAGGGCACTCTAGTATGCCGAGTCCATTAGCGCATGATCCAATCAGGGTTCAGCCCTGTGTTTGGTGCCTATTCTGAGCCAATAGAAATTCCATGGCGGTAACATCTATCTTTCCAGCCAGCTCATTATCCAATTAGAGATAAGCCCTTCTATCGGCGCTTTAACAGTAAATGGAAAAATTTCCTTATTCTGAAACTATAGTGAGGGGAAGCACGCTATTTCACTTAAAGGTCGGGTGTTCGCGAAATATGAAAGGGGGTCGAAAAATAATCGATGACTATAAGAGGTTGTAATATCTGAATGATTTGTTTGAAATTAAATTGATTTTTTACGATCCGAGTCGTATATTGCAACTTTCTGAATTAGTATGGACACTACGTTCTTCAGTATAAGTCGTTTTTAACAATGTCCTTCTTATAGACGCAACAGATAGAAATAAGATTAGTAGCGATTAAAAGCGACTATTTTTCGCCGTACCTCCTTTCATTTTTCGCGAACACTTCCTTTAAAGGAGATAATTCATTTTATGTACTGTCCTTTTTTGCCTTATACAGTCTGCATGTAATATTGTACAATTTGCTCTTGCTGCTTACAGGCGTTAATCTGTACTTCAAATGAACTGGAGTTTAGATTGGAAGGAACAGATCTGTGCACATATATTCACCCTACCATATGAATTAGTAAAATAAACATCTCAGGTGTTGTCAACCTATGCATTTTTTCAATTACGATATTTATAATAAAGAATTAAAGGAAGATAAGGGAGAAAGAAAAGAAATAAATATGAGAAGGAAAAAGAAGAATGAAAAATCAAAAACGGAAGAGGAGAAAGGAAGAAGAGAAAGGAAGAAGAGAAAAGAAGAAGAGAAAGGAAGAAGTGAAAGGAAGAAGAGAAAGGAAGAAGAAAAAGGAAGAAGAGAAAGGATGAAGATAAAGGAAGAATGGAAAGGAAGAAGAGAAAGGATGAAGATAAAGGAAGAATGGAAAGGAAGAAGAGAAAGGAAGAAGTGAAAGGAAGAAGAGAAAGGAAGAAGAGAAAGGAAGAAGAGAAAGGAAGAAGAGAAAGGAAGAAGAGAAAGGAAGAAGAGCAAGGATGAAGATAAAGGAAGAATGGAAAGGAAGAAGAGAAATGAAGAAGAGAAAAGAAGAAGAGAAAGGAAGAAGAGAAAGGTAGAAGAGAAAAGAAGAAGTAAAAGGAAGAGGTGAAAGGAAAAGAAAAAAGAGAAAGATTCTTATGCTAAAGTTTTGTGTTCCATGTTAATAATTAAGACGATAAAGAAACTTTAGTTAAAGTTGCAATTTAAATTTAAAAAAGAGGGACATGTCCTATTCACTGCGGTACCCTTTTATACCTTCTTCTGATTAATAATGTGGAAGATATCGTCGAGATTTTCTAGCTTGAAACCCGTTTAATTCTGATAATTCCCTCCATTGTTTATGCGACAGAAATCAGCAAGTCACTTTTAAAGAGAACCCAGAACTCTAAATAATCAATTTTTTAAAGAGAAAAGCATGGATATATCATTTATTATTGATCAAAAATCCATTGAAATTACGCGCACAGTTCCTTTAATACTCTGATTAAAGATGGCAGAATCGAGACTAACATCAGGGGTCGTGACTTTTATCCCAAATGTTCACGGATTCATAGTTTATAGTAAACTTTATACTCAGGACATGAGTTTAAACTCAGAACTCATAAATAACGTATTGCCAGCAATTTGTTTAACCATGTTCATCCTCAATACTACAATTATTCTCATCCTTTACTGCAATCTATAAATTAGTCCTTCTCAACCGTCAAGGAACAAACTAAATCTTTAGATTGCAGTGGATTAAATTTCAATTAATCACTTCCCCCTCAGTTTTTTTCTTTTTTCAAGGAATTAAATTTTCTGCACAAATTTCGTATCACTATATCTTTGCAACCTAATGGTGTAAACATTTGATATTTCAAACTTTGATTATTTAATCTATTCATAGTTTGAAATATTTTAGGTCTACGAAATTGGGTTTTTAAAGATATTAGAAAAATTTGGGTTTGTGGCAAAGGCTTAATTCCTTTGATTTATAAAGTTTTGTCTGGATTCTAGTTCTTAAATATTGTTCTAAAATCTGATATTATGGAGTGTAAACTGGAAGCTATAATTATTATTATGAATATTCAAATTTATCATATTCCTATTAGGACACAAATGATGTGTGCATATTGCTTAAAGATGGATTTAATGTTAGGATTCTTAAACCTTCTCAAGAAGTTTCCCCCTCTCTTTTTAAAGTTTTCCCCCTCCCTACCTATCTATGTATATGCCCCAAACCCTTTCATCAATTCTATAGAATTAAATTTTCTCTGATTCTTCTGGTTCTTTTGGTTCTGCTGGTTCGCTGCCTCAATGTTTAACTGATTCAGATCAATTCAGGAAATGACCAACCCCGGTCAAATTTGGAGAAAAATACTGCACAATGAATATTTAAGAAATAGATTAGAATAGTTTAGCATAGTTTGTCAGACTTTTTAAAGATATAGAACGGGATTGACGATGCAAATGGTATGGGGTGGTCTAGATTCAGTTAAAATAATTTTAAAATGTTTTAATGATTAGTAAAATTGGTTTTGACTGATCTTAAATGGTTTAATGGTAAAAGTATGGATGGGTTTGATTGAGGTTTTTAGATAATAGAGGAAACTCTAGAATTGTATTTCATGGTTAAAGAAGGTTAAGAAAACTTCTAACTGATAATTAGACCTGATGTTGTAAATGTTTGATACTTTAAACTTGGACTCTTTCATCTAACAGAATTCATAGTTTATGACATCGGGTTCCAATCGCAAAAGTTAGGGATTAGTATCTCAGTATTTGTATAAGGAACTCAGTTTTAAATAATTAGGAAAAGTAAAGAAATGATTTTTGGTTTGCAGCTTGTAAACCCAGCGTGGCCTGGAAACTAAACTTTCTCTATAAAAGTCAACCAACGAGGTTATAGTGTATAAGTTGATGATGTACGCTATTCCTTTACTAATTCTATAGGCCATTAACTATACCGAGAGTGTACTGCATATTTGTTTATTATAAGGAGATTCTGGCCTAACAGTATATCAATATTAGTAAACAGTTGTAAGTGTACAGTACAGGGGGCGGAAACGTCATGTGTGTGTGTCTGTATCAAAAGAGTGTGTGTCAGTTTACTGTACCAAAGGTTTGTACTGTAGGTTTATACAGTACATAAGAATCTCGGGATTTGTGCAGTCTAGGAGAGTACGGTTGTTTATTGTTAATTGTTTACTTAAACATATGTTTAATATACATGTAATATATTATTTACATATTTAAGTCAACACTATAAAGCCAAATTTTCATGCAAAGAATATAATTTTATTAAAGTTTACAATAAACTACTCGTTATTCAAATTTAATTATAATCGACGACATTGTTCTACAATTTCCTTGACTGTTGTCATGTTGTGTGTCTGTACCAGAAGAGTGTGTGTCAGTTTACTGTACTGGTCTGCAAAGCAGTGCGACTGGCTTTCTCTTGCCGGACCAGCGCCATTTCCTTTCCCTTTATTCCTGTTCCCTGGTACAGTACAGCTAACTGAGGACACAGGTAGAGAACCATCATCCCCCCTGAAGTAAACTCATTCAACTAAGAATTTATTAACCAAGCTAAGATCGATTCTGGAGTTCTACCAAGTTCCCGATCTGTTAAGGGATTTATGATAAATATACAAACATACATCAAAACGAGTAAAGAGTAAGACGGTTTTGAATGGATAAGAATTGTTTAGAATGATTTAAAGGATTGAGGAAGCTTAATAATGATCAAGTATTGTTTTAAATGAAGGTTAAGGATGGTTGAAAGTGTTACAGAATGTTTTCTCTTCATAATTAGTAAAGTAATGGGTAGAAATTTCAAGATAAATCTCCAGTATCCTTGGATGGAGGATAGGATACAGAATTCAAAATACAGAATTTAGGATACAGGATTCAGGATACAGAACACAAGATACATGAAATCAAGACTCAGGATACAGGATTTAGGATACAGGATTCAAAATGCAGGATTTATAATACAGGATTCAGGTTACAGGATTCATGATACAGGATTCATGATACAGGATACAGGATACAGGATACAGGATACAGGATACAGGATACAGGATTCAGGATACAGGATTCAGGATACATGATTCAGGATTCTGGATACAGGATTCAGGATACAGGATACAGGATACAGGATTCAGGATTCAGGATACAGGATTCAGGATACAGGATTCAGGTTACAGGATTTCGGATTTCGGATTCAGGATTCAGGATACAGGATACAGGATTCAGGATACAGGATACAGGATTCAGGATACAGGATACAGGATACAGGATTCAGGATTCAGGATACAGGATACAGGATTCAGGATACAGGATACAGGATTCAGGATTCAGGATACAGGATTCAGAATACAGGATTCAGGATTCAGGATTTAAGATTTAGGATACAGGTTTCAGGATACAGGATCCAGGATTCAAGTTACAGGATTCAGGACATATGGTGCATGATACAGGAAATATAGGACACAGGATATAGGATACATGATAAATTCAGTATATTTGAGTTTTACAGTATTTTGACACATAAAGAATTGATACGGATTCAGGATAAAGAATTCTAAATTCATTAGGGTTAAAATAAACAAGCACTAAAATTTGCTTTTAAAAAACAATTTATTTTTGAAATATGTTTTCTTAAAGGTGTTAGTCTGCATGTGAACCTGTGAGTATAAGAAAGGTTAAATTGTACACACCCTCTTCCAGTTCTCCAGTTTTCTCTCCAGGGTTCAGAACTCATTCAGAGAAATTAGAAAGAGAGACGAACCATTATTTTATTTTTGCAAAATGTGTAAATTTGAATTTTTTTTCGGGTATTTTTTTTCGTCAAAATAAATCCATTAAATGTAAAAAATTCGTCTTTTTACGATCATAGAAAATTTTTTTTCAATATCTAGAAAGCAAAAATGAAAATACAAAATACAATTTTTCTCAAGTAAAAATTACAAGTAAGTCGAAAACTCTGTTTATTAAAATTGAAAATAAAACTACTTGCTTGTAAATAAAAATGTTAAACTTAAAAGCAATGACGTTGAGAATAAAGAATGAAATGTCATTTAAGTTGAGAAAATTGCAACGGCTCTTTGTTATTACTAAAGTGAAAATTGCAACGCCCCTTTTGGAAAATTTGCAGTTTTGCATTTTACCTCCTCTTTTATTCAGTATCCTGGGTTTTCTACAGGTTTTACAATGTAAAATATTACTCAATTAGATTTGCAGAGAGGAGAGGAGATTGATGTAATTTAATTTAAATGGGTGGCCCTTCAAAGATAGTTGTACCTTTTCAAGAATACAGCTTGTTATTGGATTAAGAATGAGGAAGATGTCTTCGTTTTATACATTAAAAGTCATGAATTCTCTCAGCTTCACTGCAGAGAACCACAATTGAAAATTTTCAATTCTCAGATATAAAAAAAGGATGACTCCAAGTTAAAAGGGCACCGTTGTCAATCGAATAAGGGTCACTAGAGAACTAGTTCTTTAAGGGATGCAGTTTTAGTAGTTCATGGTTAGGCTTAGTACACTTGTTATAGCACCTTCTATCTGAGCATATTCAACTAATTTAATTATCTTGGCATTGCTTTTACATGGAGAGTTTTCAAAACTAAATATTCACATTTACTTCTTGGAACTCAGTTTTGTTTAATTAAAACGTGTTGACTAATTAGTTCCAATGATTATACATCTACTGCACTGTGAAATCTATAAAAGCTTAACTCTAACCGCCCTCCCCCCCCCTCCTCCCCATCCCCCCCCTGTGTGTCTGTACCAGAAGAGTGTGTGTCAGTTTAATTGAAATATCACCAGTTTATAAATATATATTAACGAAAATACAAACGTGTGCGCACGATTAAACCCAAAACAGTTTTCGCGCCCTTTTGCAATCATTCAATAACACAATCGTGCATAACTCTTTAAGCACGCACACTTTTCCCCCTTTGACATTGATTTATAAGAGTCTCTGTGCGCAGAAATTCATCTTCATTTCTTTACGCGCGTTTTTCTGCAAATTTAGAAATTATTCGCGCTGTTGTTGAAATACTGATGCTCTATTGTTTTTAATTTTTCTTTTGTGCAATTACATTTGGGAAGGAGGAGGAGGTGCCTAGGCTATGTTTTTGAAATTATTTAAATCAATGATAAATGTCAAATAAGTAAATATATCAAAAGAAAAATTGGTTAACGAAGAGAAGTTACTTTAAAAATTAATTTCTTTTAGAGGGACAGTTATTTTAAATTCAAGTGACCCTCTATAACGAAGATGGCAATGTAAGATTTACAAATTTATCCTTACAAGCTTTGTCTGATCAAGTATGAATTAGATATCCATGTTTTTGTTTATTTAAATTGTGTTTATTTTCATTTGTGGTTTCTCTGCAAAGTGATTTGCGCATTTCTTGGTTATAGGAAACTATAATTACTTTTTGAGTGAGAAAAAACGCAGTTATCTTCCACATTTTGATCAGATTAAGGTTTCAAGGGTACCCCGGTAATTTGGACATTGCTTTCTTTGTATCGATATATTCACCTATATTTAAAATTACACTTGCAGTCACGTTAATGTATATTACCGATTTGACATTAAAGGTTTTTCTGTAACATATTCATTTTAGCTTCTTCATTAAAAATCACACTGTCTTCCAATTATTTTTCTATGATAGATAAATCACAATAATAAACTCTATCATCCACTTAGAACACAATTAGATCGGATCCAATGAATAACAAGTATTCTTAAATGAGTTTTTAAAAAAGCAGTTTTCCCCTTTAAACAATTAAAAATGACAAAGTTTTGATTGGATTTCAATTGAATCACAATTTTATTACTATACTGAATCCTATTATTGAGAGCTTAGATCCAATAAAGTTTCACTGAACCCTCTACAATTGTGTTCCCACTCAATCCCACTTTACTTGATAAGATGTCGCAGTTAGCTTTGTAAATACAAAGAATTATTTGCAAAAACTAGGCTGTACTGCCTGCATCCCATAAGACACCCACGTTTTCCAATAAAAACTGCATAGAAAAGTTTGATGCTATTTCAAATTATTCAATTGCAAGGTTTGTTTTTGAACTCTGTATTCTTTTTGTATTATAAAAATCGGGAAAATTAAACCTTTCTAAATTTAATTAAAACCCTTTTTTACTTCAACGGCTTTGATTTGATATATGAACATTGTATGTATTTCAGTCCTGACAAAAATGCATCTATTGATATGCACTATGTATTCAGAATGCAAATCTACTTGATAGCTTTATACGAACAAATAAATTTCAGTTTACTCTCTAAAAATGCATTTAACAGCACAATGATACAGTGTCTGAACTCGGCAAAATGGTTTTTAGCTTTGGAATTTTGTTTCTGGTAAATGTTATCTCACGATTTAGACAACCATAATTGTTTGAGTTTAAGCTGAATAATCAATCAATCAATATATCTACCTTGGAATAGAGATGAAATCAAAAGTAAAGATATTTCACTGTAAATCACTGTGTCCCGCGGAGACCTGAACGGTTGAATGGAGAGACAGCGTCGGAGACGGGACAGCTCCGCACACTGACCAGAGAACTGTTAACGCCGGGATAGACAAGTAGCGACTGCGTTTAATATACTTTGGTTTGAAGAACACACACATCTGGGCTGGGTCCATCCCACACACACTGTAGAAATTAAAATGTACACATTTTAAATTAAATTTTGCGCAAAACGATTATTATTATGCAATTAATTTCTACAGAATTAGATGGCTGAAACTGAAAGTGACGTAATAACTCCAAATCATAAATTTTAAAAAGTTTTGAATTAAACTTGGCACCATGTTGATATTTCTCTGTGAAGTGTAAACATGAATATTTGTTTTAATTAAACAAAATATCTAATATTTAAAACCAAAACACAATAGAACTTGAGCTGGAAACATTTGCTTTAGAACTCAAAATCTCAAAATCGCTTGATCTCGATATCCACAGCATGGGCGCTTTTAGTTTGAGGATCAATTCCTTATTTCTTCATTTATTTCAGTTACTCTTTCAGATCTGGGAACAGATGAAATAAATCTTTATTTGATATCCAGCATGGTAATCGTACACAGTCAGGGAGCTTTGATCAGGGATTAAAGGGGGGCATTCACTGAGATATCAGCATAAAGTTAGTCACCAAATTATTAGACAGTCTTGATTTTAAAGTGTCGCAACGCCTTGGCATTTGGTTTTATCTCAACGACATTTTGTAGACTAGTCGGACATATACATTTTAAAACTGACACGCGCTTCTTTCTAGCTTCAGATTAAAATGAGAAATTGACATATAAACTGGTAGATTTTTGCGTACCAGCATGCACACATCTTGCAGTGCTTTCAGCAGGGGAGGAATAACTGAAATTAAAAGTGTCCTCAGTTGAAATCGAGATCAAGCGATTGTGATTATAACATAAAATTTCCTGAGCTCAGGTTTAAACCTTGTCTTCGCTGTTTCATCGAAATAAAAGCTTGTGAAAACTTTAAACCTAATTTCTTCAGATTTATTGCGTGTAAACAAATAATTCTCATAAAATTTAACAAGTCATCATGCACTTCAAACATATCGGAGACTGTCAACAGAAATTTCAAGGAACGACTATACAGGGTTACCCACAAAGAATGAATCTGTAAAGACGACCTGAAACTCATCTAATATGATGGTCCCACGGTTACATTAAGTCTAAGCCTTAACATATAGTCGTTTAATGGTTTATTTTGTTATTTGCCAAAAAAGTAACAAATTTACAGTGTATAGACTAGAGAATCATTAATGTGAGGAGTCGTCTCTGTCTCACTCTTTGTGAGTAACCGTGTAAAAAGACTACCATTAGCGATTCAGAATATTTAAATCGTTCCTTGACAAATGACAGGTTTATATATAGACTAGCTTGGGAACCCAGCCTTGCCCAGGTTACTCTTAGTTACTCCCGCCGTTTACCCGCACTTAATCGTAAATTACGATTTTAGTTATTTTTCAAGATAAAACCCACTCAACCTAGAATCTCAAAACTAAAGTAAGAACATTCCCGTGAATCTCCCGAGTTACCCAATCAACATTTGTGGCAAACCGGTCCAGGGCTTCCTGAGTTATGGTCGGAAAACAAACAGACAGACAGACAGACAGATAGACAAACAAATATATAGAGATATAAAAATTTGCATACATAGAAAATCTTTCAGAGAAAGCAATTTTAAAATATGCTGTCAGTATGTCATGCAGCGTCCTCAACGCTAAAACAAGATGTAAATAAAATCTCTTTTATACTCCTCCAAAACGAAACAGAAAAATTCTTAAACGACCCACTGTTTTAAGAACAAAAACGTTATCAGATTCATTATTCAATTCCTATTTATATTTTAAATTAAAATCTGATTGAATTTTTGTCGAATACCCCAAGGTATAACCGCAGTTTTAAATTTTTTTCTTCTTCATAATTCTGAACAAAGAAGAAGATGCCTTTGTGTTTTCAATAGTAAAAGACGTTTCAAAAACAATATTTTAGCTTGTGATTATTTATGTGTGAAATACGGGGGGTGTTCATAGATATACAAGAATATAGATCGCTAATGCAGACTGTAAAGCTGAAAATTGTACAATGGACAACTGGACATCATGAACTCGTCATCTAAAAAGGTCATTGATTACGTTTTCTACTCGGGGTCAATCTGTAGTGTATTTTTTACCAATTTGTTAAAAGAAGTTTAATAAAAACTAGGCTTCTCCTGGGCTTCTCCCATTAACTAGTTTAGCTTTTAACCCTAAACAGGCTGGGCCGGCCCTATAGTTATTTTGTCCTAGCACTCTCATTTTTTCACTATAACCGTGACATTTTGTGACTTTCAATGCATAGTAATTTAAAGGAATTTTGTCAATTTTTTTTTTAATTCATAGGGTAGGGTATAGGGCGGTAAAAAGTCCGGTCTGTGAAAAAAAAAATCTAAAATGGCCCCAAATCTTTTTGTGACTAAAACTACAGATCTAAAATTTATATTTTTAAAAGCTGTGGAAAAATGGATGTAGAAAAATTTTGAAATCTGTTAAAAAAAAAAAAAAGCAAAAACATTTTTTACCCTTTTTTGGCCTTTTTTCAATCTTCGCTAGCGCCCAAACTAATAGACTTATCGGTCTAATTTTTGTTCAAAGAGCTGGCCTTAAAAAATTGGTCTATGTATATGCATTTTAACCCTTAACCTATTCTCTAGGGCTTTTTCTATTGGGGGTGTAGGATCCTCCAGGGCTATACATAGATTTATGACCCCCCAGCCTGTATAGCGTTAACTGTATGATTTGGGTTTCTTTTTATGTTTAAATTGGTACATTTTTAAAATTAATTAATGTCAACTTTTTTTCATGACCCTTTTAAAAATTAAAATATCAAAAACAGATTCTAAAAGTGAAAATTTCAAGTCCAAACACACAAACACAGAAGCAGACAAGACAAATGTGTAAATGAAAGAATAGTTTAAAAAATCTCTTAATTGATGAGCAAACAAACGTAATTTGGACAATTTTTTGCGGAGTTTGGTTGAGTTTTCTTCTCTGTTTTTTTCTCTTGCTAAATATTCGCAGGTTGGGAACTTTGTCTTGCAGTTGTAAATAAAGAATAAGTAACAATTTGCTCTAGCCAATCGATTTCTCTAATCCACTCTAGACAAATTGAAGAGAGATCCTGAAATAAAACAAAATTAATAGCTAAAAAAATTATTCTTGGTGTTAATTAACATATTTCTGTATCAGTTGTAAATTAATAGTATAATTACTTCAATAATTACTCCATTAATTAATAAATTAATGAACCATTAAGGCGTCACACACTGGCCAGGTTAGTAATTTATTACTCTACTTCATGTTGTTCATTGATATAAAGAAATCATCTAGCTGTAAAACTATATTAACAAACCTTAACTTTTAACTTTGTTTACTTGTGACATGGATCTGTGCACAATTGCTGTGAGCCTGTGCCTCATGTTTATTGGACTATTTTTTCCTGATGCAGAGCTCGGCCTTCTATCAAATTCTTACCGAAGCGCTCGGTCCTCTGACAGGGGCGTACGAGGGGGGGGGGGCGCCCCCGCACCCCTCTACACGTGCCCCCCTGAGAGGCTGAGGGGGGCACCAATGGGGGAGGCTCTTTTAATATTACATCTGCTTGCATTTCCCTTCCTCAGGTCAGGCACAGTGGTGTACCTAGGGGGACAGTAGTCCTCTTGCCCCCCCCCTGGAAAATACAAAATTAAAAGGAAACAAATTTAAAAAGTAACACCTGAAAATGACAAAGACTGAGGATTTGTCTAAATTCACTGTTAATACAAGGAGAGAAAAGTTTTAGCCTTCTAAAGAGAATACTTCATTACACAAGATGTACTATGACGGAGAGCAGACTTAACGATCTTGCACTTATAGCTTTACACCCTATAAGGCTGTCTGAGCTCTCTACTGAAAAAATCATTGAAATGTTTGTGCAAGCAAATCCCAGAAAATTGTAGCTTAAAAGAGTTGGTGAATATGTAGATTGAGTAAATTCTATCTAAAAATTTCAGAAGAAATTTCGTTTTTTAGTAAAAATATAATTTTTAATGATGCTGTGATTATTGATTAAGTTAGCTGTGATGGAGTTAAGTGATAAATTTATAAAGTCAAAAAGTTAGTTTTTCAAGCAAAAGAATAATTTTTAGACTCTAAGGTTAGTAACACCCAAAAATGTAGTCTTTTTGCTGTATTTTTATGGTGAATTTAACAAATCCAGTTGGGAGGGGGGGCAAAAAAATTAATAAAAGGTATTAATTTTTATCAAAAAAGGTGTTTTTAAGGGGGGGGGCACAATGTTGCTAAGGGGGGGGACCAAAATTTTTTTTTGCGCGCTTACGCGCACTAATTGTGCCCCCCCCCCCCTAAACAAAAGCCCCTGTCCTCTGACAGTCTAACCTACCCTTTTAGCCCATTTTAAGTTTTTTTTTAATAATCTTTTTTGTTTCTTTATTTTCTTGTGGTTTTTAACATTTTTTAATATCGATTTTGATGGTTATTATATCGTTCAATAAATTTTCAATAAAATGTGGAACTAACATCTACTTTTTTTTACTCTACTATACAGAGGTTTGGTATATTACCATCTCCGAAATTTAAAATAACCTACCCTGTTTGGAGTTTGCATGGCACAGTAAATTGAAATATACAATTAATCGATTAAATTTAAAGATTAAAATCAACCCTTCCCCCCCCCCTCCCTCTCCTAGCTCTTCAACCACTTAACTTCCCTTCCCTTTTAGGGTAACACCTATATCTCCTCTCCTAGCCCAGTACACCCATTATCTTTATTTACCAATACTCCCCTTTTATTGAAGAAATTTTCAAACTTTTGTTAAAAGCTTTCTGACATAAACTTGAATATTCTTAACCTAGTTACATATTATATGTATAAATATGGCTTTCCATTCATTTATTTAGTATTTTTATGACTGACTGAGAAAAGGACAAAAGAACATAACTCAATGATGTTTGAAAATCCAGCTTTCTACAAGTCATTGGCAAATCAACGCTACATGCGATTAACAAAAATCATATTATTAACCAAACCAAATAGTTAAGCCTAAGGAAAAATAGAAAGCAAGATCAGCCCGCGTAAAATAAGTGTTCACTATGGTTTATAGGGTTACCCATGGTCAAGTTTTTAAGACAATGGCGCAACACAAAACGTTGGGGATATGACAATTCAACTGATCTTGAGTAAAACAAAATAATAGAAAGACTTTGATAACAAGCTGGAAATAGATTTATAGATATTTCGTTTTTCCTTGTGCCCACACCCCTTATCCAAAAATAAATTATTAAAGTTAAAAAATTTATTTAGTATTTATTGCCCTATATTTTTCAACCTGGTGGTGTGAACTTTTTATATCTAAAATTTTGACAATTTGATTTAACAGAATTTATAGATTAAAATATATAAAATACATAGCATTGGGTTGCAAAGATATTTAGAGTTACATTATTACTTAATAAAAACTTTCTGCGAGGGATCAGCATTGTGACTTGGGAGTAAACTTGTCCAAGGGGATGCTCTTGGATCACTTTGAACCTGGATGATTGCAGTTATAGGCTATAGAGATCTCTTGAAGTTTTTTTTCTAAATTACTGCAGGATACATGAAACTTGATAAAGCAGAATCAGAAATTAAGAAAAAGCTAAATTCTGCAAATTTATATCCGATGTATAAACCTGTATATCCGATATATAAACCTGTATATCCGATATATAAACCTGTAGAACATTTGACAAAGTCATTATTACTAAGCTGACTTTTGTACATTTGTACAGTGTACATTGTACATGGAAAAGAAGGAAAAAATTATACAGCTAAATCAGACCAATAAAGCAATTGAAATATTCTGCAGACCATTCAGAATGAAAAATACAGTTTGCTTCAAGGGTGTAAGGCAAGGAAAGTTAATTGCGGTCGTGTATACTCTTCGTACATATTGAAACCAGTTCTCTTTGGGCGGAATTTGTAAACAATAATAGATGCATCTGTGTTACTCTAGTATCCGAGGAGGTTAAAAGCATTAAATTTTGATTATTTTGATAATTCACATAATAGTTTCCTATGACCAGAATATTTCATTGATTATTTATGTGAAAGATGGATCCCATGTCAGGCTGTGACATCCGTCTTGTGTTTACATTACCGCCCAGAGACAGTACACTGCAGTACAAAAGATGTGTACACTTCTGAAATAACTTTCCTTGCATTACATCCTTGGCCGGATTGCTTTTTTAGCTTTGTTTACATAGTGTACATTAGCATGACATTAGCCTTTACGGGGGCGGGGGGTATATGATAATACAACAAAGTTAAATAAAGTGAACAAGAGTAGACAGAAAAGAAGAGTATTGGAACAAATGATCCTCTGAATTAAAAACAAGTTTCAATAACTGAAGTCACTTTAATTCCCACAACCTCTACTTTTAGAGGTTTTTAAATATTTTCTCCTGAAACACATTTTTTTGTATGTTTTTGTTATATTTCATAAATAAATAATTTTTTACTTACTTACTTAATTTAAAGTGTTATTAGTAAAAAAAATACGAAAATAAAAAATACCCAAATTGTTAAAAATTAGTTACATTTTTTCCGTTAAATTTTTCCCCTCTTTATAAAAAGTATCATATGTCCTAAAATTGTTTAATTTCCAAGTTTTTTAGTTAACATTTTTTCATGGTGGAATATGTGTGTAAAAACTGTATGTGTTGTGTTTGTTAGTTAATGTGTGTGAATAATATTAATGATAAAAGCTGGCAGTTAACCATACTCTATAGATGAGTAGCAGCTCATCTACAGGGTGACCCAGTATTAAACCTATAAACATATATACAAAGACTTCATAAACCCATCTTCATTCAACTGAACTTAACCATAAACCTTCATTCATTAAATCCTCCCATCCATTCTACTGATCAAGTCTATCCATAAACCTACACAACCTACTCCATTAAATCCTCCCATCCATTCTACTGATCAAGTCTAACCATAAACCTACACAACCTACTCCATTAAATCCTCCCATCCATTCTACTGATCAAGTCTATCCATAAACCTACACAACCTACTCCATTAAATCCTCCCATCCATTCTACTGATCAATCCTATTCATAAACCTACACATCCTACTTAATTAATAATTAAAAATGTAAAAGAAATGTTATAATAAAAAGTAAAACAATCGTCGCGAAGCGTCCTCATTTCCTTAAATTAATATTCTATAAAAGCATCTTGTAAGTTTTTAAATACCCGCCAGAGGGCGCTGATTAATCGAACTCTGTTTTGCATGAACTTCTAAAATCCACACTTTTTCATAATCTATTCTTCCCCTGGGGATATGACGGATAAAAATATTCTTATCTGATTGATGAACTTATGATGACATGGTGGTTCTGAAAAAAGTGTTAAGAAATCGGATAAGAAGAGAGAGGATTTAAAAAACTGTTGAATAATGAATACACGACGGTGATGGGGGGGGAGGGGGGGGGGGTCTAGAAAAGAATGGGATGAACGTCATGCAGGGGGAAGGTGGATAGTAAAAAAATATACAAAAATGTCTATATTTTTCAAACACATCTTTAACCTCTTGCCTAATATAGCCTGACCTATGGATACGAGTAGTATGACTATACTAGCATTAAGATCTCTGATACAGATTTTCAATACGAAGAGATCTCCTAGAGTAGTGTTGTTTTAAAAACGAAAGGTTGTTTTAAACTACTTTGAGTGATTATGAAACCATTGTAAATTGTTAATTCTATTTAGCATTATTAACTATTGAAACGTTTTACAAAAAAACTCAAACCTGCCACGATGCTATATTATTACAGCTTCTGGGACTTTATTTTCAAGTGACCTTTAGGTGGAGTAAATCAGTTTTTTTTCTAGCTTAAAAAGTATTTAATTCTGACAATTCCCTCTTGATTTCTTCTGAACAAGAATTACGAAAGTCATTTTATAGCTACAAGCTTTTACCAGTTTAGCACACTCCTGTATGCCGAGTCCATTAGTGCCTGATCTAATCAGGGTTCAGTCATGTGTTTGTTGTCTATTCTGAGCCAACAGAAATAGTATGGCGGTAACATCTAACTTTCTTTCTATCTCATTATCCAATTAGAGATATGAATCCTTAAATCGGCGCTATCAGTAAATGGAAATATTTACTTCTACTTAATTGAAGTGAGCATTGTGAATCAGACATGCCACTTTATAAATTAAGTATCACTTGAAATTAAGAATAAAATTCATGAAACCAGAATCAATTAATTTGTCCACAGTCAAGTAGACAAGTCATGCCTGCTGTTTCAACAAAAAATATAAATGGTTTTATTTAAATGAAAGTACACCCTGCAAGGCCCCAAGATGCATGAAACGCGGAAGAAGCTAAAAAGACCTCTGAAAGGAATTGAGTTTTAGCTTCGAACTCAAAATTTCTAATCGCTTTATTTTTGCAACCAGAGGCCGAATTTTAAGAATTTGAGCCGCGGCATAAATTTGAGACGCGGTTCAAATATGGTTGGTTCCACTTTAAATTGTAATGAGCCGGCGGTCAATTGAAACCGGTTTTTGGCGGATTTCAGACGGGGCTCAAATTCTTTAAATTTGGACTCTGATGGTGTAAGCCGATGATATTTCAAACTGTGACTATTTGATCTAACAGAATTCATAGTTTGAAATATCAAAGGTCTACGACATTGGGTTGCTAGGATATAGGGGAGAAACAGTTAGACTTTGTGGCAAAAACTCATTTCCTTTGGAGTGAATTAAATACTCAAGCTTTTGCAAAACAATTCAGATTTATTAAAAACATATAATGCATTTTAGATTTCGGGGCTTCATAAACCGACATAAATATAACCTCGCCTTCGGGCGTTTTGCCGTGATTTTACACACCTATAACTGCCCATTTTTTATCATAACTTCAAAATTGCATAAAAATTCTTCATCACACATATTCTAGCTGTCTTGTCCTAAAAAGAGCTGTAAAGGCAAAATAATAAAAAAATGTGTAGTATTTTCTAGATTCTTGGAAAAAGTATCAAAACTAATTATGCAGGGGGGGGTGCTCTGGTTCTTAGACCCTTAACAAGTCATC
>NW_019397297.1:76169-82883 GCF_000591075.1 Eurytemora carolleeae
CTCAGACCCCCCCCTGGAAAAAGTATCAAAACTAATTATGCAGGGGGGGTGCTATGGTTCTCAGACCCCCCCCTGGAAAAAGTATCAAAACTAATTAGGGGGGGGGGGTGCTATGGTTCTCAGACCCCCCCCCCTGGAAAAAGAGTTAACTTGCCTAAGCAATTGAGTCTTTCCCACAAACTCTGATTTTCTAATTTCTACATCTTTGAAACCAATATCGCATACTTTACATATTTCAAACTATTAGTCCTGATAGATCAAATGATCTTATTTTGAATTATCAAAGGTTTTCACCATCAGGTTGCAATGATATAAGAATTACAAAATTTAAGTTTGTGACAAAGACTCAATTCCTTTGTATTTTACAGCTAAAATAAATGAAAAACTTTAAAACATGTTAGAATTGTCAATATATACGATTTGGTGTCATTTTACATAAAAATAGATATCAATGACCAATATGTTGTTTGTAAGTTAACTTGATGTAAAGATTTAAAAAAAAAAATATACTTAAATGCATTCTTATCTCAATATTGTCAAAGAATGGCTGAGTTCATAGTTTCATATCCTATACAGGTTTATGTAAATATATTAGACGTGTCTGCTTTAAATCATTGCTTCAAGACTGCAAATTCAACAATCATTTTAAAATATCAATTTTAAATTTTTATCGGGTATTTGACCAGAAGAACTTTTCTTATCAGATTTCATGCAAATCGGTCCCATTTGATGATGGGGAGGATTTATCATGGGTGGGATTGATAAAGAAAAGCAGTTGGAAAAATGGCGAAGGGGTTTAATCGTTGAAAAGATGGATTTTTTAAAACGTCCTCCATCCAGTGATTGACATCCAAAAAGTAGAAGAAAGTAGACACTACCAAGAACATGTCAAAATATTAGTTTTTTTAAATACCATTCCTGCAAAAGAACTGGATGTAACGTCATGTATTTACGCTGTGATTTTCAAGAAATGCAAGACAGTTTAAATCATTATAATTGCAACATGTGTAATGGAAATTTTGTGGGTCACGTGATCACTTTGAACTTTGAAATTGCACGCGGAATTCAATCGTAAACTTTGCAAAATTTTGCCGCTTTTAGACAAACCTCATGCCGACCCATGATTAACCCATTTAACTGCAATCGCTTAAATATTATTTTACTTAATGGGATATTTAATTTGAAATACACTTTGCGTTGTAAAATGTTTGTGAAAATTTCACAATGAATGGAAATTTCAAAAATCTTTATGGACTTCGCTTTAACGTAAAAGTTATTTTTTTTTCTATCTTTAACATTTTTGAGATTGAAGATCCTAATTCAGAAAATTAATAAATTGGAATCAAATTACCCAAAAACAAAAACTTACAAGAGTTCGAACCAAAACTAAATGTGTTTTTGTGCCTCCGCTCCCCGGCCCCCTCTAGGTCATATTACGTTGATAATAGTTCCTAGAACCCAAGAGTATATATATATTTGAGAATATATAATGATAATTAAACCAAAAAATTATGGTCAGTGAGTCCAGTATTTCTACACTGACAGACTCCTCAATATTGCAGCTAGGACAGGTTTAAGTTTACCCAAATAAAATAAACTCACAAAAAGTATTTATCAATTTTTAAAAAGTGGCCTTTTGACTTTTAAAGAGGAATTGGGACTGTACTTAAGTTTGTGTCAATTATTTTTGCTTAAAGGGAGTATCCGGCAATGTAAGATAGTTGAACTGAGTATGCAGTGTTGTGGAAAACTTCTTTCAGATTGATTTGAGACATATTAAACTTTTTAAAGATCTGTAAATCCTGAGTTTAAGCGCAAATTTGACGTTCAAAACTCCTAAATTGGGGGTGGATACGCTTTCAGAATTAGTTTTTTAAAATTATTAAATAACGACGACATAAAATGTAAAAAAATTCTACAATAAACTACAGACGTCATGCATAGGAACATGTTGAGAAAATAAAAATTAATATTATCATCGAAAATAAGTAATCTTGTTCAACTATTAGTTTCTATTAACTCATTATTCTGGTTTCTGATTTCACAAAGATTTTCGCAGATTTGCTAGAATTATTATTGAAAAGACGACATTTGAAGAATTTGAAGAAATCTGCAAATAAATTCAAAGAAGATAAGAAATTCAATATAATAATGAAAACGAAATAATCGATTTTAGCATTGATTTATTGACAAATTTCTTTTGAGAAATATGTTCCTAACTATCTAATTAGATGGCTGTATAATTTTTACTTTATTTTTCTCTGTCGTTATTTAATAATTTTAAAAAACTAATTCTGAAAACGTATCCACCCCCAAAGTAGGAGTTTTGAACGTCAAATTTGCGCTCAAACTCAGGATTTACAGATCTTTAAAAAGTTTAATATGTCTCAAATGAATCCTAAAGAAGTTTTCCACAACACTGCATACTCAGTTCAACTACCTTACATAGCCGGTCACTCCCTTTAACAGCTCCCAGGTCCACAGAGTTCATAAGAGTGCTACGTAAAGTTGCTCATGATTTATCCTACAGGGGAGTAGCGAAACATAGAATGTAAAAAGTGTGGATTCTTATCTCTCCTACTAGAAAACAAGAAAAATGGAAACTCAAAAAGTATAATCCCCTGATAGGTATACAAGCCATGCCCAATGATGCCGGTTTTTTACTTGGCCAGCTGTGAGGACTGCTGAGAAAGATTCCACTTGATGGGGCTTCAAGGCTTACAACCCTCCATTTTGTATAAGTAGTGCAGTTATTGGTTTCCTAAAAATACTGCTTAGTCGGAAAGACTTTAACATGAAGGAAAGCAGGGATCTTCACCTGAAATCCCTCATACCCTTCCTCCTCTAAACCTTCTTATCTCTATCCATCCTGCTCCACAAATCAATGTCACAAGAACTATTTGGTGAGGCCTGAAAACGTGAAAACAAGAAAGAAGAAAAAAAGAAAAATGAATAGGAAAAATTGGAAGGGAAATTTCTGATGATAAGCTCTACACTATCAATATATTCCGTTGGCAAATGGAGACAAACGTTAGAGATGGGGTTAGGTGATGTTGCCCCCCCCCCCCCCCATTTATTTCAGCCTGAAAGAAAATACTTCAGAAATATGTGTTTCTTTGGAGCTGAATCAACAAGTTGAATTCAGTTGCTGACACATCTAATGTGTGTACAGTAAAAAAGGAACAGAGGCACCTTGCAGCATGGAAAAACTGCAAGGATGTCGGAAAAAATTTTTTTTTTTTAAATTAGCCAAAATATGATTTAAATATGTACAAACAAGAAGAAAATGAAGAACAAGAAATATAGAAAAGTTGAAATATTTACATCTGATATCATATAATATACTATTTAAATTTTAAAAGATTTAAATAATACCCTGAAATCCTGGTTCAACTGTAACTAGTCTGTATGTTTATATACCCTGAGAACCTGGTCCAACTGGAACTAGTTTGTATGGTTATGTAACCTGAAAACCTGGTTCAACTGTAACTAGTTTGTATGGTTATATAAACTGAAAACCTGGTGTAACTGTAACTAGTTTGTATAGTTATATACCCTGAAAACCTGGTTCAACTGTAACTGGGTTTGTAAGGTTATATAACCTGAAAACCTGGTCTAATTGTAACTAGTTTTATTATTAGTTACCCTGAAAACCTGGTGTAACTGTAACTAGTTTGTATGGTTATATAACCTGAAAATCTGGGTCAACTGAAACTAGTTTGTATGGTTAGGTATCCTGAAAACTTGGTTCAACTGGAACTAGTTTGTATGATTATATAACCTGAAAACCTGGTGTAACTGTAACTAGTTTGTATGGTTATATAACCTGAAAATCTGGTTCTACTGAAACTAGTTTGTATGGTTAGGTATCCTGAAAACCTGGTTCAACTGGAACTAGTTTGTATGATTATATAACCTGAAAACCTGGTTCAACTGTAACTAGTTTGTATGGTTATATACGCTGAAAACCTGGTTCAACTGTAACTAGTTTGTATTGTTATATACGCTGAAAACCTAGTTCAACTGTAACTAGTTTGTATGGTTATATACGCTGAAAACCTGGTTCAAATGTATTTAATATGCTGCATGCATAATATGTTTAGTGCCAGGGGGCACTCTGCAACCAATAATAACAACAGTAATTTGCTAAATCATTTCTCAAGAAGTCATGAAACTTGAACAACTTAAGCATCTTCATTGTATTGAAATTTGGTTGAAATAATTGTCAGCTGTCTGAAAATAATATAAATTCTTAAAACA
This sequence comes from Eurytemora carolleeae, assembly GCF_000591075.1. Lineage (NCBI taxonomy): Eukaryota > Metazoa > Arthropoda > Copepoda > Calanoida > Temoridae > Eurytemora > Eurytemora carolleeae. The sequence continues at coordinate 80,430 of NW_019397297.1, forward strand.
TGCGGTGACAAACTGCAGTGCTCGGCCCCTTATTGGAAAACAATTCTCTTTCTAAAACCAAATTATTGCTAGTTGATTACATATGATTATTGATTTTTTCATTCTGTTACTTTTTAATTCTGAAATGTTTTCTCCAATATTTCATGATTGAAAATTAGTATTTTCTAACATAAAATATTTTTTATAAAATGTTTTCCAGCTAAGTCAATCACAAGATTAAATTTATTGCGACTCAATACTTAGGCACATACAGGGATAATGAGAAAACGACTTTTAGAATTAAGTTTTAAGTCCATGAGCATGAGACACATTAACTTTTCAGGTTAACCAGGCTCATTTCACTAAATTAGTATTTTTAAGATTCCAGGAGAAACTATTTGCTTTATCAAATCCACTGAAGTAGTGTTATAATGTCATCCATCAATTAACCATTGTTTCCTTATTTATCATTGTATGAAAAAAAGTGCAGATCACCTTATATAAAATTTTTAAAGAGTTTAAGATAATCTATAAAAACAAAAACATTAAAAAGCATTTGTATAAATACATTAATTTCTTTAAAGTGTGATCAAAAAAGAGCGTGACAGGACTCGAACCTGCAATCTTCGGCTCCGGAAACCGACGCCTTATCCATAAGGCCACACGCTCTTAGACAGAAATATGGTATTGCAACATATTTTGAGAAGAAAAAATTGCGTTTTACTTTAAAATATTAGAGGTTGCGTGAATTTGACGCCAAAACCTTCATAATCACGCAACCTCTACAGATCTTTGATAGCTAGGCTAAACGGTTTTAGTTCAGTGGGAAACCGTGCATAGTTATTGGTTCGGTTTTAATATTAAAAGATATTTTTTGAGATTTAAATCATATTTCTAAAAAAAAATATTTTTAAAGGGCCTGTTTACCTTAAAGTCAGAACTTTTGTGTTGTGAATTTCGGGATCAACCATTGAAATCCATTTTAAGCTGATTAATTTATGTCCTCTTCGATATCCCGTGATATTTATACCCTATCAGCCCTAAAAGGTTTCCAGGGCTGTATAATGCCTTATTGGGCCCCCCCANAATTCTAGCATATTGAATATTGATAAAACTTACAATTTTTCTGTTAAATATCAAATCATTAACAGTTAAGGAAAATGATTAAATTAACTTTTCCCGAAAAATCATTTTAATTTTAAAAAATCTAGAACTTTTGTTATCTGGATTCGATCCAGATTATATTCCCAAATATTGATGGTGATTAAGGTATTATACCCATGTTTCAGCTTAAAATTCAAACTGATTCAGTTGTGTATTTTGGCTTAATGTCATATTTTAATTTTAGTTCAATAGTTTGTGAATTTTGAAAATACCTTATTTCCGTAAATTTATTATAGTTTTTAAACTGAAGTGCTGTAAGGCGATGTTGTATAATAAGTTTGGTATATTCTCGAAACTAGATACGCTCCAATATATATGGAAAATATTGTCTCCTAAGATAGATAGACAAAAACCTATTGTGACATCACTCATTAAAGAGGCAAGAGTGATGTCATTTTAAGTTTTTATCTCTCTATCTTAGGAGATGACATTTTCCGTACATTGGAGCACATCGAGAGTAACCTAGCATATTATACAACCTTGCTGTGAACTCATTTTATTTTAATATTATTAATATTTAATAAACCAATTAAAGAAAACGCAATTCTGTTTGTACACAATTTATTTTGAATTTTTATGTGTAATCAAATCATATACACAAACAACCGATTTTGTGCATTTACTCAAGATTTACTAATTTTTTACATTTAAAACACTTGTGTTTGATCATTGAAAGCCAGTACTTTGAAAAAGTTCTCAAATAAGCTTTTTAATAGAAAGTTATTCTAAAACGATTAACTATAATATAACTTATATATCGACACGATTGTCTTTCATTCTTCATCTTAAAAAAATTGTGTATTTTGTAACAATTAAATTTCTGAAATTGTACCCTAGACATATTTGATTAAATACAAGATCAGTTTCAATTTCAAATAACAGATACACATTACTAGATCAACAGCAGAATTTCTTATCTAAACAAAGGCAAAGCAATCATTCTCCTTTCAATTGGCTTTCATCGCTTATCTTAATGTCAGTTTTCTAAAATACAAAATCTCTAATTTTGTATTTTTATGATGGGAAGCTTTACAATACAATTGATACAGATTTACAATTTCTTTCCATGTATTAAATAAACAAATAAAAAACTTAAGCCACCTGGAATTGATCCAGTATCTTATACCCTGCTATATGAGCAGTGATTCTTTTATACCTCTGACTCAGCTTATCTTTAACCCTATCTCCGCTAGGGTACTTGAAAACCAGGATACGCTGGGGGGGGGTCAATTTGACCCCCCCCCTCTAAATCCCATGTTTTATGTCCAAATATGACAAATGATACATCATTAGAAAGCTCTTGTGCTCTAC
>NW_019397298.1:0-26664 GCF_000591075.1 Eurytemora carolleeae
CATATCTAATTAGTTTTACATGAATAGCAATTCGGTTTTTAAGGAGATCATGCAAAGACGATTTTCAAGCAATCCCTCATAAACCATGTTTTGTTGACCAGGGTCGCTAAAATGAAAAGTCACGACCGATCAAGGAGATTCAAGAATCAAAAAATTGTAATATTTTATATTGTCTTTCATTTTGCCAGGTCTGGTGGGTAAAACAGACCAGTTTAGAAACAATTACTTATAAAGGGTTAAATCACAAAAAGGAATTTAAACTTAAACGCACAAAAATTTAGAAATGTGTACATAACGGTTCTAAGTAAATTCACTTCTTTACCATGAAACATCTATAATAGATTAATGATAGTTTAAATTTCATAGTTGCATTATAAACTTTAAAAAGACCTCCGGAGAAACTAAATATCTTGGGAGAAACTAAGATACAATTCCTATGAGAATATGATTATTTTTCAGTTGTATAACGTAACAAGATCCAGAAATATTTTATTTATCGTTCAATACCTATTCATGTAGCAAATATTGAGGCCCATAGTAAATTGTACGTTGTACATTGTCCATATAGCTAAATGTGCCCATCAGTAAGTATGTAAATTATATGTATTGCGATTAACCCATTCAATGTACACACATAGATATAAATATATAAATCTCCGTCATACCAATATTGTGATTACTTAGCTACGTTATATATAATAGAGCATAAATTGCGGTGTTAAGGACCCAATTCTAATCTAAACTGAAGAAATATACCATAGTTAAAATCGAGACTTTGCTTTGATTACAGTGTAGAGTAATTCTATTCTCGTTGAAACATTTGGCTGAGATTGTACCTAGGCATTTGGTACAGATCGAGTAAGAGCTTATTTGATAGCTACGCTTGTGTCCCTGTGTGGCAATTAGAGCTAACGAGATTGCACCCAGTGGTAGTGGTGATGATATGTTTACTGGATTGTAGCCATGTGGATCGTGTCCTGTTTGAGGCATTGATCAATAGATTGCTAGTGTCCGCACTGACACTGATAGCTAATGAGATCGAGACCAGTGTTAGCATGGCGATGATAGTTTATGGGATTGCAGCTGTGTGGATTGTGTCCTAGTTGAGACATTGATCAATTGATTGCTAGTGTCCATATTGACACCGATAGCTTACGAGATTGTGCCAAGTGATAGTGGCATTAAGATAGTTCACATGATTGTAGCCGTGTGTTGACATCGATAGTCAAGAGAATCTGAGTTGTACCTGGATACTTTCTCCAGAAATTTTTATGGAGTAGGCGTTTACTACTTTCACTTTGTGTTAGAATTTATGATGACATTATTTCTCAAAAAGCACTTGGCTTATATTCATGCCAGTACAGTAATTACAGCAAAGAATGAAACTAATTCTTACTTTAAATCTTCCTTCTTAATTTCAACTTAAAGGGACTCTCGTCGTAATTTCAATCGATTCACAATTCGATATTCTTACAACTTTTATCTGATCTTGATAATGCGGAAAAAAAACCACGTTTTGCTAAATTAAAAAGTGTTAATTTCTGATAATTCTAACGTTATTTTTTCTGCGGCAGAGAAAGACGCAGCTGTCTCATTTGAAAAAAACATGAACAATTGAAATAATCAATTTTCAAAACTAACAACATATGAACCTCTGTCAGGGCAACTTGAAAATACGCCTACATACAGACCCTTTAAGAGATTTTAGGTCGTCTTTATAGACTCAATCTTTATGGGAATCCCTTTGTACAGTGATGGTACGCATCCTAGTATGTGTATCACTTTGCGTAAACAGTAAACAATGTTTTTGGACTCTAATATCAGCTGTTCTGTAAGAGGGGAGAGAGAAAGCTTCAGGAGAAAGCTACATATATTGCCTTCACTCTTCAATCTCTTTAAGAAATAAGAAAGATATATTTTTGGTAAATAGTACTTTTAAATGATTGATTGAATACCGACAGAAGAAAAATTATAATTGAAATGTTTAAAGCTAAAAACATATTTGCAGCATCTAACATATCATCAAATATGTATACGTAGTAATATTTTACAGAGGGCCTCCATATATCATATTGGATATATATATCTCCTAGATTTAACGCTGAAATACTGAAATAATACTCGAAAACCTATCAGAATTATAATGTAAAGGTATTTAAGATATGTACACGCATTTCTAGTACTGCAGTGTACTGTTTGGGTGAAAAAACGTAAACACAAGATGGATGTCACAGCCTGCCATGGGATCCACCTTTCACATAAATAATCAAGGAAATATTATGGTCATAGAAAACTATTATATGAATTATCAAAATTCTCAAAATTAAATGCTTTTATCCTCCTCATGATACTAGAGGAACACTAGTTTACAAATACCGCACAGAGAGAACTGGTTTCAATATGTACGCAGAGAATACGCCCCCGAGAGCAATTAACCTTCCCTGCCTTATAACCTTGGAAAACCTAATGTTTCCTCATTCCTGCATGCAAAGTGTCAAATTCGACTTATACAATTTTTAGAAACGGTTTATTCTCTTTAAATTTACTGATTAGATAGTTTAAATTTACTGATTAGATCCAAAAATCGCAATTTAGAGCCATAAACGATCCGAAATTATGTGGGACACCCTGTACCTCCTGTGTACGTATTACGTAAACAGTATATATGTCCCGAAAACCAATTGATGTTTGCACTTTTCAATTGTATATGCTTAGGGCTACAAAATGTACAAGTAAGTAATTAAAACCAACGGCAAAGGTGCGTGGCGAGTGACTGCGACACTTTAAAGTCTAAAAACGTGATTACTAACTTTCAGTGAATGCTGTTCTCCTATTTCACAGCTTTATGGGACTCACTCTCAGTTAAGAAAGGGTTAAACAAATCGAATTACTTAAAATTACTTAAAATTACTTAAAAATACTTTAAATTACTTAAAAACAAATCAGAAAGTTATTTATAGAGAGAAGTTGAATTTGAGCAGAAGAACCACCATATGGTAATTGGCAATCAAAGATGTCCAAAAAGATCGCTCATTAAATTTGAATGTAAATTTTTGTCTGCTAATTGTACACAAAGATGAATAAGAACACCTCCCCCCCCCCCATCTCCTGAAACACATTATTATTTGTGGGAGAAGAAGCGGAATAAAAGTCGTCTTCTTTTAATTTTTTCATTGAAACTGTCGTAAAGGTTTGTAGTGTAAAACTGATAAAGCAACATTTTATTATTTTTAAAGAAAACTACTGTAGTTTCTGCTTTATTCTTGTTAATGCTGTTAAGAAAAAAAAGATTGTAGGTCATGCCAGGCAAAGTGAATAGATTTTTCGAAAAAGTGTGGCAGCTTTTACGAACCAAACGTCCTGACGAAAAATGCTATTTCGCATATTTTGTGAGAAAAATAGTTTTCGCAAAATTTCGCTTCATTCTGTTTCGAAAAAACTGCTAAATTTTTATTTAATAGAAAATGCGGAAATTTTGCGAAAAAAATATTGCAAAATTTCGCGCAAAATAATGCGGAAATTATGCGAAAAAAATGCGAAAATTTTGTACAAAAATAATGCAAAATGAAAAAGCAAAATTTTGCGTAAAAAAGCAAAATTTTGCGTAAAAAAACAAAATTTTGCGTAAAAGAGGAAATTAAGCAAAAAATACGAAAATTTCGCGAAAATATACGGAATTTGTTATTGGCTGGCTCATAGTCATGGGTGAACTTGATGGTTCTCAGAAAAAACATATTTCGATATTTTAAATATCCTTCTCAATTCATATACAAAAACAACCATATTATTTTATAACAAAAAGATAAGGAAAAAATATATTTAATAACAAATGTTTTTTTAAATTAAACAAAAAAAGGTGGAAAAAGATTATTTGAATAAAAGTTAATATATGGTCAACCTTGAGGTGTAGTGTATAAGTTGGAACTGAATAAAATGTACGAGTACAAGATTCTAGAAGGTGGGGGGGGAAGGGAACGAGTTGACCGACAGTTCTATAGAGGGGAGCAAGTAGGATTTGACTGGGGAAAGGGGGTATAAATATACAGGTATTATGATAAATCTTTCTAATATCTATCTATCTTTCCAAAAAGAAAATTGTTTATAGTCAACTTCTTATCTAAAATTCTAAAATATTTACAATGCTGTAAACACAGAACAGAGATTATCTATTCTATTTGGTTGTTAATATTTAAAATGTTGATTAAAAGTGTCGTATGGGGCTTTGCTTATGCTTGTTTTCTTTATCTCTGTTGTAAGAGGTATAAAATAAAAGATGGAGACTAATTGTTTTCTTAGTCTTGAAAACGCGGTGAAACACATTGGAAGAAAGGCTTAAGGTAGAATAGTGTTTTAGTTTGGCATTGTAAATAGTTTTTACCCTAGGGTACCTCAGACCCTCGATTATCATTTTCACGCCCCCCCCCCCTGCTTTCGCAGTTTGTAGGCTATATTTTTAAAGGAACCATGAGTTTTTTCCACACATTCTGATTTTCTAATCCCTATATCTTTTCATTTCAATGTTGAAGACCTTTGATATTTTGATATGTATAGATTTGATATGTTAGATCAAATTATCTAAGTTTGAAATGTCAGTGGGTTACACCATCAGGTTGGAAAGAATAAGAAAATTTGAGTTTGTGGCAAAAACTCAGTTCCTTTGCTAAAATTTTTGCAATGAAAGTATGACGTCTTTGAAAATAATTTTATAAAAGTTCTTGATCATTAACAACAATAACGCTATCTTTGCACGGAGGGTCACTTGAACTTTAAATGTTTACATTCCCTTTAATAATTGCATGCCCAGTACAATTTATTAGAAATAAGTAATTTTAAACCTAAGTTTACAATTAAGGTATGATTATTACTGTTGTTTTTCTTCTCCTATCTGGATACCTGACCTCCTGTTCTTTCTGTTCCAGGGTAAACATGTTTATTTTTATTTTATTTTTTTATCTATAAACTCATTAAAATATGTATTCACACACTTCGACTGCAGCATATTTTATTTATTTTTATTGATTTATGTCTGCGCAATGTTAGTTTTTATTCTCAATCCGTTAGTTAACGTTAAGTTAACACTAATCCTCCTTGAATGTATTTTGAACATAACTATTCCAAAAAAGTACAATTTTTTGGGTTTTGTTTCCTCTAACGGGGTTTCCCGATCATTTTTAAATAATCAATTTTTGTTAATTTCTAAAACCATATTTTCATTAACGTAACTTTTTCTAGTTTTTGTACGATACTTTTTATATCATTGTATCTTTTTATATCATTGTATCTTTTTATATCATTGTATCTTTTTTTATCATTGTATCTTTTTATATCATTGTATCTCATTGTATTTTTTTATATCATTGTATCTTTTTATATCATTGTATCTTTTTATATCATTGTATCTTTTTATATCATTGTATCTTTTTTTACTTACCTTTAAAAATTATGAACTACTGGCCTAATGTTACTCGTGGTTTTTTTTTGTTAGAAATTAGAGTTATTACAACAATTAATAGTTTTATGTAATTTAGGAATCTGCTGATAAAGAGACTGCTGTACTTCTAGGAGGGTCTGCTGGTAATTATGTTTTTTTTAATTTAGATCCGTTGCATAACATGGACTCTAAGTTTCTCCCAGAGACTAATATTTTTTTTGAAACAGATGAAATTGTTTTGAACCAAATTTTCTTTGAGCTGTGGTTTCAACATGGTGATGATTTGATTTAAGCTAATTACAAATTCCAAATTACAGCTAGTACCGCAACCCCTTTCGTAAAAGTAAATTCAACATATATGAAACATAAATTCTGACCACGTCAACCTTGTTGCACCGGCTAGTCCTGTCTATAGAGCTTGGTACAGTACAAACTGGGACCGGAAAGGGTGATCCGGCTCGGAAATTCAAATGTACTACCGCTGCCAGTGAGTATAAGACAAGTCTGAAGTTTCCATAAAAAGATTAAAAAAACTCAAATAAAACATACATTTGTGGTCAAAACTTTTGAGGCCCTGAAACTAATTTTTAGTAAAACAGTAGTCTTAAAAATCATTTTTACATTTGAATTTGAATTCAAATGGTAATTTTATTTCACCTTTTCAAAATTGAATAACTTACAAACGTTAACAACTTGTAACAGAGTGTCCAAGGAACGTACTGTACTGTTGTTGTGATGAACTACATATCATAAGTCAACATTTACAAGAAATGTACACTTTGAACTCCTTCACGTTACAAACTAAAGAAAATTGCGTGTAAGAAATCTAATATGTAACCGGAAATATTAGTTTTTCTCCAAATAGATTGTCAACCTATATTTTGTTTTTCTCATACTCGAGATCAAAATCAAACTAGAGTTACGAAGTCATAAAGTTGTTACAGTAATTTCTGTCTAGTTTACGATGCCTTTTCAGACCCAAGAAATGAAAATATTCATATTAAGGAAAACTTTTATGTGTCCTCTATTCATTCTCTGCTCTGTGGAATTTTCTTTTTCTTATATTATTTATTCAGTTTTTGCCTTTGGATATTTCGTTATACATAAAAATTAAACCAAATAAAAAAAGATCCAGTAAATACACTAAGCTCATGGTGTGACATATTGAAAAACGTACACAGCTCTGTGAAGCATCTAGGAGGCAGATTTCCTAATTCGGTAAAGAAAGGTTAATTTCCAAAAGTTTTTAATCTTTATAATAAAACACGACATTCGTATATATATATGTTGCCTATAGCCGACCAAACGGCTGGACCGAATGGGCTGACATTTTTTGTGGATACTCAGATGTGTCCGGGGGGTGTTATAGACTGAAAAATTTAAAAAGAAAATATTTTAAATATTTTTAAAACATTTTTTTCAAGCGGCAACGCCGGGCTTTTCAGCTAGTGGTTTATAATTCGTAAAAGCTTCAGATAAGGTTGCATAAGGCCTTCACGGGTCCAAATCAATCCTGAAAACTAAGGAATTATAGGTAGCGGTAAAACAGAAACATATCCAGCTTGTGGTGACATGGAAATTGGAGATATTGGACTTGGTTTTACTGGACTAAGTAAGAACCTAACTTTTTATAGAATAATATTTTATATTTTGTATTTTATATTGCACGTGAAAATTTAACAAAACAGAAATTAATAAAACATGGGCTATGATTTTTAACCATAAACATTTTTCGTTTTTAAAGTTATTTTTTTCTCAAAACTAAAAGAAAAACGTTTTTATATTTTTCATCAGAAAAAATCCATTGACCCTAAAGACATTTTCTCTCCCCTAGGACGCCTCGTTCATTTTTTTATTTCGTTCGTTCATCATTCCTTAATAGCCCATTTCGTTCATTCATCATTCATTAATAACCCAATTTCGTTCGTTCATCATTCATTAATAGCGCATTTCGTTCGTTCATCATTCCTTAATAGCCCATTTCGTTCGTTAATCATTCCTTATTAGCCCATTTCGTTCGTTCATCATTCATTAATAGTTCATTTCGTTCGTTCATCATTCCTTATTAGCCCATTTCGTTCATTCATCATTCCTTGATAGCCCATTTCGTTCGTTAATCATTCATTAATAGCCCATTTCCCTCGTTCATCATTAATTAATAGCCCATTTCGTTCGTTCATCATTCCTTATTAGCCCATTTTGTTCATTCATTATTCCTTAATAGCCCATTTCGTTTCGTTAATCATTCCTTAGTAGCCCATTTCGTTCGTTCATCATTCCTTAATAGCCCGTTTTGTTCGTTCATAATTCCGTAATAGCGCATTTCGTTCGTTCATCATTCATTAATAGCCCATTTCGTTCGTTCATCATTCATTCATAGCCCATTTCATTCAATTTTTGTTCAGTCTTACTGAAAAAAACTTAAGTACTTTCGTTTTCAGAAAAATCCCATTCTCGACTAATAGATTGTTCTTAAAATTCGTGAACAGCTGCGTGCGTGGGGGTAATGTGATGGTTTTCCTGAAATAAAAATGATTTTTTCATCTTTTCTTAAAAATTTGATGAAAGAAACCAGAAATTACAACCTCTCCCTAGTTTTGGGGGATTGGCATGGGGGTGCTTCTCATAAAATGCATTTGTATTGTGTTTTATGGTTGAGAATGGACAAAATGAATATATTCTAATAATCTTTTGATTCGCAAAATAATATGTTTTTGTATTGGAATGCGCTGACCGCTACGTCGGTCCGAGCAATAGTAGTATCTCTAGTAATACAAGTTAGTTTGATGTAAACCTTGGCTTATAAAGGACAGGTAAAGAGTATAGAGTTAGTTGTGCACTTTGTGTACTTAAAGTTTATCCGGAGAGACTGGCTATATTTGTTGCATGTTGTAGGTGCTGCTGTTCTTGATGGAGTAATCATATACTGTGGGGGTATGCGACATTATGGAGTAGATTCATCCAGTTTGATTAAATTACATTTAAGAGTACATCTATACATGTATATCTATTATCTCTCCTCTCTCTAACTGGGCAACCTAAATACTCATTAGTTTAGAAAAATTATTCACTTTCTAAAAAATCTCTAAATTGAACATTTCAAAAGTCGTCTTCAAAAAAATAAATTTCGCTTTAAAGTTTACAAAATGCAGACGTAAATTTTTGCATTTTTTCGCGAAAGTTTTCGTTCGCTGGAAACCCTAATCATGTTCCTTGAAAAATCTCAGGGCTTTTAATCCTATCCCACTCCACTTATAGTTGAGATAGGTGATACATGTCCCTAATACAACTTTTAAAGGTCAGCTCATTAAAAAAAAATACATCTCATTTTAATGGTTAGAGTGCAAGGGTGGCTTTAAAAAATTCTAAAGTCTCTGATAAGACCTTGGGGTCTCCAATGAGAGGCTTGGGGTCCCTAATGAAAATCTGAGGTCTCCGGTGAATGGCCTGGGTCTCTGATGAAAAGCTTTGGGTCTTCAAGGAAAATTTGAAGTCTCCAATGAAAAGGATGGATTCTCCAATAAAAATCTGGGGTATTCGATAAAAAGCTCTAGGGTCTCCGATGAAAAGCTTTGGGTCTATGAAGAAAAACTGGGGGTCACTGTAAACTTCGGTTTATTTAATTATTTATATTATTATATTATTTACAGTACATATACAGAAAATGAAAGGCAAAACAGAACTGTACGCCAAATAAACAATCCCCTTTTACTGAAATTTATCTGATGTCTCCGATAGTATTCCAATGATGAAAGTTTCTTTTAATGGCACTGTTTTGAATCGGATACCCCATACGCCCCTATAAATGGAGAGTCAATCAAAATTACGCCTTCAGTCCCTTTAATGTTATTTTTGATCCCGATATCTTTGTGATATTTTAAATCCTGTAAATTCAAACAGTCAATATGTTTAAAATACTCTCAACTCCTAAATGTTGCATACCTATATCTATAAGGGGGCAAACCTGCTCGAAGGTAAAATATTGAGAAAAAATACTATATTTATATATATAAACATACAGGGTTACATACAAAGGATGAGACTTTAATGATGACCTGAACATCTTTAAATGTTATAATCATGGTTTAAACTTGACTTTCCGCCTTTAAAGGGACTGTAAAGGAAAAATGAAAGGGGGTATAGGCTGAAAGCTATTCACTTCAGCTCTCGATCGCGGCCCATGAAAATTATATCTGATGTTCCTATCTCGAGAAATTGATATAAAACTGTATTAAATTTATACGAAAATTAATATATATACAATTTTGTATAAAAGTATTGGGTTTAAATAGATCAAATTTAGCAAATGAGCAACCAATCTGAAAACGATGATATCCCAGAGAAAGCTAATTATTACTTAGGTTTACTCCAATTCTAATTTCATATTTGTGATTTCTATTTTTAATAGATTTAATTCATAATATTATTTACACTTCCGTATTACTTGACCAGAAATTCCACCAATGACAGTGCAGTGCAGTGGTCACGTGACCAGTATACTGTTTTGCCATTGGTGATAGTTCTGGTCACGTGATTTAAGTTTAAGATTTTCTAAATTTTACATATATGAACTTTCGTATAATTTTAACACAGTTTTATATCAATTTCTCGAGACAGGTAGGGCTGGGGGCGCTCCTGGTGGACCGATCGTTCTTTCCCAAGAACGAACGGGATGATCAAGAACGATCCCATTGTTCCGGAAAAAAACGAACGCTTAGAACGCATTCTTAAAAATATTGGAACGATTAGTAAAAGAACGGGAATTTCTTGAAAAGAACAGTTAAAATCGTTAACGCGTTCTTATTATCAAGAACTCGTTCTAAGTTGGGAACACATTTAAAATCAGGAATGTATTCAAGCATATTCTTTTAACCCTAAATTTAAAATATATAATTTAAAGTATTATTTACGGCCGTGAGGAACTTTTTATTAAAAAATCGTAATTTTTTTACTTTTTAACCAACTCTTTTCTATAAAACTTTTGTCTTGGATGGAATTGTTCATTACTAAGAATGGAACGGGGGATGGAAACGTTCTTGATTAAGAACAGAACAAGAGGGATGTAACTGTTCTTTAACTAAGAACGCCAAGAACGGAATGAAACGGGAAGACCGTTCTTCTACTCAGAACGGAACGGAATGGGACGGAACGGAACAAGAACGGAATGATAAAAAAAGAGGAACGAGAATGGAACGATTTAGCTGAAGGCCCTCGTTCTAGAACGGAACGGAACGATTTAAAAAAAGTCCGAATGTGCCCAGCCCTAGAGAGGAACATCAGATAAAAGTTTCATGGGTCGCGATCAAGAGCTAAAGTGATTAGCTTTCAGCCTATAACCCCTTACATTTTTCCTTTACAGTCCCTTTAATATACTAAGCTTTTCAGGGAACTTTGCGCCTATCTCCTATTCCATATGTAAACATTTTCTCTTTAAATACATCCGTTCAGCCATATTTAATTTTATTGGATACAAACACATAAGCTAAGTATATATTTGGATAGCTTTTAAATCCAAGTTTATTCAATAGTTTCAGAAAAAACACAAGAATAAAGACTTACAAAATTGAGTACAGCCATCTCCGCATTCTCATCCTTTGTGGATAATCCTGTAGATACATAAATACCTAGGGGAAATTAGTCCCAAACCTAACACTTGGCCCATCTAACACTCAGTGTTAGAAATGGGCCAAGTCTGCAAAGTTTTCTTTTCCAAGCGAATATATCTTTAAATCCAAGCTGAGTTGAAGAAAACTACACTATTGTGAGCCGATCAAAAGGAATATTGCTCGAAGCGGGATGAACTGAAGCAGAGGATATGTAACTTGAAGAATGACAAATCCAAAGGCAAATAGGCTAGGGAAACACTCTTTTCTACCAGACACACATAGATGAGAACTTCTTGAAAATGTATATTTCAGTAACGAGGTTTCCAACAAAGTACAAATTGTTATTGGCGTACATGCATGTAAATAATAATTGTTAATAAAGAATAAACATTTGAGGGTTTGTCCATAAATGAGTATTGTTGTCAATCGAACAGTTGGTTTAGAAACATGTACCATTGAGAATTGAACAGAGGCTTAAAAGGTAATGTTGTGAATTAGGTATACGGAACTTACAATCTAGAAAACTGTGGTAAGGCGAAAAGTTGTTTGAACTGAAGTCTAAAGCAATTTAATTCTTCTGAAAATAAATATTTGTCTGGTTAAATAATTTCACTGTTTGTTTGTAAATGATTCACTGAAAATTATGTTTAAATGGGTTCTTTTAATGCACTTTAAGTTTTATTAGCTCCATGAGGTTATCGTTTATATTTATGCAAAATCCTTGGCAATGTTTGGTTTGGTAAGTGGACGGAGGATATAACGGAGGTACAGTTTGTCAGAGACGACATTACAATAAGGTAATTTTAGGGGTATGGTTCACAACTATACATTTATACAAAAAATGTCAACTTTAAGCTATAATTATAAGGTGTGAGAATTAGTCTTGGATAATACTCGATTTCATTTTCAGACATGTCCCTATGTTCAAACAATTACTGCATTTCAGCTCATGTCACATTATTGGAAATGTGCGCCTGTTATGCGGTAAATTGGTTGTTATAAAATGTTGCTGAAAATGAGGGAAATTGAATCAACTTTATTCTTATTATCAGATAAAATGAATAGACAAAGATTCTAGAAATTATTTTTTAGGTAATTTCGGCTTCATGAGATAATTTTTACTCTTAGTGATTTATTTTAAAAGTTATGAAAGTAAGTTTTATTCCGAATTGCGTAGTAAAAACATGAAAGTGGGTTTTGTCCCAAAAACTCAACAATAATTCAAATTCAGGATATGTTCGAAAATGGAAAACCTGAAATTGTCTTGAAAATGCCAAGGGTTTTAATATAAAAAAGAACTTCTTTCATAATTTTGATTTCTGAAAAATAGTTTTACATTTGGTATTGTTGTCCTTGTCAGGCTTAAAAAAATGTAGGTTATAGTTGTTATTATTGACTTTTACTCTTGCTATGGACCGGGATCCTAAAAACCCAGTCTTTCAATTTGTGCCCATTTCTAACACTCAGTGCTATAAATGGGCCAAGTGTTAGTTTTGGAACTAATGTCCCCTGAAATATAGAGTTACATGAAATGATGTGCACATATAAGGAACAAGTGAAAATAATAAATAAAGTTTAACTTTAATATTTTATTTTCTGTTCAGAAACTGCTACAAGCTTAAAAAGGGTAAATGGGTTGAGATTGACAGTATGTTTGAAGGAAGACAATATTTTACTCTTACCACTGTTGGAGATAAGATACTTGCTGCAGGGGGAGTAACTCCCATCAAGGGGTATGTGTTATAATTTCACATTTTTAATGTAAATTTATTTTGTTGACTCCCCAATCATCTTTAAGGTCCAGCAACATCAGGTTAACTGATTCTATGGAGATATATGATGGCATATGGTCCGGTCTTCTACCCTTCAAACTGACACCTGCTAGACAGAAATTCTGTACTGTTCCAATCAGGTATACATACATGCCAAATTTGTTTACAACTTGTTTTTAATCTATTTCATTATATAGGTGAACAGTTTTATTCTATAAAATGTATGTTTAAAGTGGGGGGGTGGGGGGTTACAATTGTGACATTTAATTTTGTATATGCAGTCTTGTTGTCGCTAAGGAACAAGATTCTGACGATGAACAGTTAGACAAGGTATAACCCACGAATCAAAATCGATAATGCAGAAAACTCTTTATTTCCTAAAAAAATAATGAAATGAATAATGATAAATAATTGTTACAGGGTTTACAAATTTATAATGAAAAGATTCTTACGATCTATTTTCCTATTCGGGGGTTATCTGTCGAAAAGTCCGAAGACGCTTTTTATTCATTAAAACTTCTGAAAAGATTAACAATTAAATGTTGATGAAAGTCACTAATTCTTTAAATAAATGTTTTTGTTTAACTTTGAAATGGTTCACAATTGATAAACGTTTATACTCCGTTATCAGAGAACAAAGAAGAAAGCGGGCTGAAATTGTTTGGTTTGGTTTCTCGTCTCCGAGAGGAGCATTTAAGTTGAAGACGACATTACATAGAAGGGGGGGGGTCTTAATGTTAATGGTTGACAAGTCTGTATTTCATCCTAAAAATTTAGTTAGTCATTTTGACATAACAAAAATTATGTAAAAACGTACCTATTTTGATGTTGATAGGACGTCATTTTAAGACGTTAGATTGATGATGTCAATTATCCTTAAATTATATTTTTGATTTTGATTTTTGTTTAATGTCATTTTGAATCTTTTGAGTCATCATAATGACATTATTTGACGTTACAATATGCAAAATGAGATCTATATTTAAGATACCTAACATCTCAATTACCTTCAAATAATGTCACTTAACATTTAATTAAATGGAGTCAAAATTATATCTATGAACATTTGAATGACGTTAAATTATTGTAGTTTTACTTTGTGTCCGTCCTAAAATATGATTCTTGGATTTTTGGTGAGTGCCGGCTTTCTTGCCGTTTTTTTTTCTTTGTAAAATCTTTAAATCTTCCAAAATTAACAATGAAACGATGAGCTGCTGCCATAGTATTTTTAGATAGCTATTAAAAGAATTAATATTGTTTGCGTAATGTCCTAAAAAAATCAAAATATGGAGCAAAAAATTGAATATTAGTTTATATGTTTTATAAATATCTTTTCAGTTTGAATTTTAAGTTTAATTAAGGAAATCCGCGAAAAAAATTTGCAGAAATCTGCCAGTTGTGCATATTCCTGACATTTGAAAGAAAATACTATGTTATATATTGGCTTTGATAATGATGTGTAAATTGTAAATTATGAATTATTCTATAGATATAGAATGCAGGAAATGAACTTATAGGAGAAAAAACAATGATTTGATACCTAACATAACTCCCCATTATTTAATGCAGTGTAACTCCAATGGGAAAAACCCCTAGATCAAATAGAATACAGATGGCTCATGTCGTCTTAAACGAGCTACTCATGAGCTATACCCAAAGGTGAGAAATTAACTGGAAACTGTAAAGAAACTCTTTGATGAAAAGCTCTACACTATCAACCTTTACCTTGTTAGCAAATGGAGACACCATTGGAAACCCCCTTTTCAATTATCAAAAAATTTGGGGCTGGGAGACGTAATTATAGAATTTCTGAATCAACAAAAATTTTCTTTTTGGCATCAGAATTGTAATACTAATATACCGAGCATATATTAGACAAATACAGCCCAGCCAGTAGAGGGTTAACTATGGAGATCTGATGGGTTGAAGTCAGGGGGCAGAAACATCATGTGTGTCTTTACCAAAAGAGTGGGTGTAAGTAATACTGTAGGTATATACAGAACATAAGAATCTCGACATTTGTGCTTTTTACAGTCTAGGTGTGTACATTTGTGTATTGTTAATAGTTAAATAAAAAATAAGTGTAATACACATATGTATTTTATTTATATTTTATATGATATATATCTAAGTCAACGCTATAAGTGAAAGAAAAATACAGCCCAGCCAGGAGAGGTTTAATTATGAAGATCTGATGGGGTTGAAGTTGGATTTTCTTGAAAATAATTCGAGAATGGTTTATTCAATGATTTGGCAAAATAAATCGAGATTGTATATATGTGTAAATACTTTTCATCTATTATAGGGTGTTCAAAGGAACATGACTATTTTAAAATGACTGATTAACATGTTTGATGTGAATCTTTGGTAATTAATCTCTGAGAGTTTAATTTTATTTAGATATTTTTGGAATGACTGCTATATGTAATGGATGTTAAAATCAGCAAATTTTGTTGTCAACTATTACTTCATGTATACCGCTTATTCAGAATTCAGAATTTCTTACTATTTTGTCAAAAATGTTTGTGAAATAAGGCCAAAATTTTGCGAAACTGGGTTGATTAAAATTTTTGCGAAAAAATACGATTTTTAATTAAAAATAAATGAAAATTTTTCTTTTTTGTTCACTTTTTTGTTGCCTAAACAAAAGTTTCGTGAAAGAGATTTAACGAAAATTTAGAAAACCATAGCTGCTTTCATCTGATTATTTAAACAATTTTGTAAGAAATGTTAAAACCAATATTCAAAAATAAATGCTAAGAAAGATACCTAACATGATCCACGTTCTGTGGTTCTAACTGTTGATCTCCGGAGATCAAACATTTTGGAGATCAAAGACATTTAGGACTACCAGATTCAAAAATAAGTTTTGTATTGGATTCAGAGAAAACAATAAGTTGATACAAAAAAAGGCCCCATTTTCTTTGATTAAATCCTAAGACCTTCAGAGGTTATTGATATTTGCAGGTCAGCGACCTTTAAAACTATCACAGTTTCAAAAGGGGTATCAGAATGGAATCTAAAAAGCCTATGTTTTGATACCTCACATGACTTATTTTAATTGATTTCACATTTGGAACTCTGAAGGTCAAATACCTTTAGGATCATTATTGGTCAGAAAGAGGATTCAAAATAGAATCAGAACAGCAAATGATTTTACCTCCGGAGGTTGTTGATATCCATGGGAGTCAAATATGCCTCCATGACTTATTTTCATTGATTTCACATTTTGACCTACATAGGTCAATGATATCCGGAAGCCAAATGCATTCAGGATCATCTATGGTCAGAGCGGGGGTTTGAAATGGAATCAGAACAACAAGAAATCTATGATTTTATACCTAACACGACCCTTTTCCATTTATTTAATATTTTTGACCTTGTTGGAGGTCATTATTGAAGGGAGGACAAACTTGAGGTTGGATATATATGTCGATTTCAGAGGGGTTATTGACCTAATATCTTTGTGATCTTTGTAGATGACCACAATAAGAGGCTGCATGTAAATTTCAGATCTCTATCTCAATTTTTTGAACCAAATGCACCCTGTAGAAAATTTATACACACATGTTGTATTGCATATTTTGTTTAAAAAAAGCTAAATATATTAACAAAATATTTTATCCCAGATCCAGAATTAATATTGAGAATTAGTTGAACAGAGCTGAAAACTTTAGAATGAGATATCCTTTATCACGATTGTTTAATCTGATAATCCAACGTACATACTTTTGATTTTCTTCTTAATCTTCTTTTTTACTGTATAAAAGTTACGTTTGATAACAATTGAAGATACAATGCTGTATCGATTGGACTAATATCCGCTTGAATTAAAGTCAGCTCTCCAAAAGCCAGCTTTTAGAGAATTTTAACAAATATAAATTTAATCATGTTAATATGAACTTATTAAAAAACATATTTTATCACATTTTAGGACTATTGTCATTTTGAACGTTAGTCTTAATAAACATTAATCCAAATTTACTTTCATTCAATCGATGTTTAGTTCAATTGATATGACACCATCAACACCAGAAATCAAAACCGGTTTTTCAAAAGTTAAAGAGTACATCTTAACATGACACGCTGATTGGTTAAATTTTAAAATTCTTTCTTGGATATCGAATGCGTATTAAAATAATCTTGGTTTCAGCTCTGAACTATCAAGACTTATTAAGAAGTGATTAAACTTGCTATAGTTCAATTACTTCTTACGTGTTCATGAAATCTGGCCCCATGTATGCAATTAATAAACTTTTATAGTGAGAGAAGAGTGTTGATGATTGGAGGGCTTGATGGTGATAGCAAGTTATTGAATCTTGTTCAGGAATACGATATAAAAGATGGATTTATTAAACAACTTCCACAATTGTCCAAATCAAAGTAATTAATTTTATCTGTACATTGTTATTTAGAAGCTAGGATTGTATACATCCCTCCTAACCTTACCTAACCCCACAGTTCGGCAATCACTTTAGCAATTTGATAAATGTGACCGCAGCGCTCGACCCCTAGCCTGTCTTAGCTGCAAATTGTCCTAACTAATTTGAAAATTTTATAATGTGGCCGCAGCGCTTGGCCCAGACTTATACCAAACCTAACATCTGAAATAAAAAGTGTGTTCATCCGACCTATAAAAAGTGTTCGTGCGACCTACAAAACTGTGCATCCGACCTACAAAATGTGTACATTAGACCTACAAAAATTGTGCATGTGACCTACAAAATTGTGCATCTGACCTACAAAAGTTGTGCATCTGACCTACAAAAAGTGTGCATCCGTCCTACAAAAGTATGTGCATCTGACCTACAAATGTGTGTGAACCAGGAACAGTGACATCCTTATGATAGCACTGTCAACTACATACTGACAAGATCTGCAGTTCCTTCGCAAGTCGGATTAACAAAATAGAATGTACATCCGACCTACAGCTGTCGTAGGTCCGATGTTGCAATAGGTCTGAAGTATAGTAGGACGGAAGTATACTGTAGAACGGAAATGCTGTAGGACCGAAGGAACATTACCGAAACGAGTACTAATAAAAATACAAAACTATTTGATAAAAAATATTAATTGTGCTTAGTGAGGTTTTGCTGGTTTTTAGAACAAGATATTCCAATACAATTTTTTTTGTTTTCTCAATATCAGGCAATTCATATTTGTTGGTTTAGATATTCCATTGCCTGCACTCTGTACCAGGGTGAAGTTTGGGTATCTGGAGGTAAACCTGAAGATCCTAACGAAAATCTTCAAGATGTAGAAATATACAACATTGAAAATGCCTCTTGGAGACCTGGCCCTATTTTAACTAAAGCCAGATCTGCACACTCCATGCATGTTGTTAGCCATACCCTTTTTGTAGCTGGAGGGATGGGAGGGTGGACATCCTTGGAGACTCTCAATATCACCAAAGGAGTATGGACAGAAGAAGAAACTTTTTTTGCTGTTTCTCATCTTGATCACACATCTGTGGTTGTACCTTGCATGTAGTGGCATGTTTGTAATGTTAATATTGAAATAACTTGTTGATTCTTAATGATTCTTTTTATAAAAGATAAATTTGATTAGAACTTTTTAACTGCTACTTAATTGTTGGTATTTTTGAAAAGTAAGGAAGAAGAAAAACATGAAAAAGGTAAAATAAATATTTCCATTAAGGCACATTGGGACTTAAAAAGTCACCATATTGGCTGTCAACAATGTGAGGGTTAAAGAACCTTAGCTACGGTTTTATTAAATAAATGAAAATTATAATACACTTGAGCATTATAAAAATAGATTTGAAAAAAGGTTTATGAAACTATTGTGCTCTTTATACTAAATTTCAATATAGCATGGCTATAAAGTAATCATTGTGCTTTGTTAAATTAGTTGTATATTATAGCACAGTGCTATAAAGTTTGATTCTGTGTTTAAATTCCATCAATGCTAAAAACTCCTCATCACTCATCAAGGCTTCAATCTTAGCTTTGTCTGCATTACTCACCAACCTTACCATATAAACCAGATCTTCTGTATTATACATCAGATCTTTCTCTTCATCACTCATCTTCCACTCTATTCAGCAAATCTAGATATCTTGTTTCTCTTTGTGTCTCGACTTTTCTTTCATCATCCCTCCAATTATTATTCTTTAGACTCAGGATCTTGTTAGCTATCAATGTCAACACGGACACTAGCAGTTACTCTACCAACACAACTACCACTGGGTGCGATCTCTTTAGCCAGTGATGTCAATATGGACACTAGCAATTGTTCTATCAAGGCCACTACCACTAGGCATGATCTCGTTAGATATTGATGTCAACACGGACACTAGCAATAAGTTGATCAATGCTAGTACTACAAACACAATCTCATGAGCTATTAACACAATCTCATGAGCTATAGATGTCAATCAGACACTAGCTCATAATCTATTAAGGCTAAACCAATGGGCGCAAATTTCAGCTTGTCTGTTTCAAGAAGAACATAAACACTCTTTTGGCAGCCAAATCGGAGTGTCTAATGCAAGTAAGTTTATTTCTACAGCTTAAATTAAAATTGGGTCTTAACAGAGTAATTACAAGTTAGGTGCTGTTATATATAATGTAGTTAAGCAATTACATTATTGGTATGATGGAGTTAAATATATATCTACGTATTTAATTGGGCTAATTGGAGTTCATGATTTACATATTTACTAATGGGCACATTCAGCTATTTGGACAATGTACAATGTAATTTACCATGGGCCTCTATATTTGCTATACTAATTTTAATACTGAAGCAATTTGTTAAAAAGATAATATTTTTACTAGTAACTTAGCACAGCACAATCCAAGTGAAAAGGGTCTATTTACACTGTACAATTGCTATGGTTATGCTTAAAAGTCGTCTTCCTATTTCAGATTTTTCTGGTTATCACTGTAAAAATTCAGTAAACACGTAATAATAAGGATTAAATTACTGGAACTGACCTGAATAAGTCTACAGAGTATAGAAAAAATGTATTTACACCATGAAAAAGAATAAATAACGTTTGATACTAATGGTTAAAATAAAGCCGGAGTTCTCTTGCAGACCTTCCGCCTTTCTTCCGACTTGTACAACAGGTTTCTATTGCGAAAGTTTGGTGTTGCATGGCTTTATATTAATCTACCAGAGGTTGTAATCTGGCAGTACATTCATCCATCCATGCGTCATTCATCCTGAGAAGAGGGTTGACAAGATTCCAGCTGCTACTTAGACCTAAGAATAATAGAGTGCAGGAATTCTTCTGATACACTGGAATGAGGCCCGGGTGCCATACAGACAGGAAACAGCACACTCATTGCTCCCAATCTTTTGTAAGCCCAGATTGGATACCCCCAGGTACCTATAGCCGGCAACCATAGACTTTCCCTGCCTATCCATCTTTCCCCTCTTCATCATCATTCACTTGGATCAATCCACTTAAAGCTTCTTTCTTGTTGAGTAGGAAGAACGCACCCTTTCGTTGCGAGAGATGTTGACAGCCGCCCCCCTGTCCTCCTAAATCCATCAGGTGGTCATAACTGCTTCATCAGATGTCAGCTTCAGATGTTTTCGAAACCACAGGTTTGTGTGGAACACAGGAATTGAACCCGTGAACACCAGCCTGGACATTAATCCAGTTACTGGCTGTGGACAAGTGTGCTTAACATTAGTGATCTAACGAGAACTGGTGTCACACACTCTCCACCCCACACCACAAAAAAAGAATATATAATCACCTTTGATTAGATATGTAAAAATGTTAAAAATGCTAAATGTTCCATATTGTTTATTATGGAAAATTTGATTTAATTGGTAAACAATTTCCATTCCTATTTAAATTATGAATAGGACAGTGACATATAAATTTCTTATATATTTCTTTATTACCGATACGATACTTATGCTTAATCGATCTCAATAAAAATGTTTCATTTTTCATATTGAAATATCGAAATGTGGTAATAAATAAGAAATTGGAAATTTGCTGCTTTTTGTTCAATTTTTAGAGGGGAGGGGGCCAGGGGGGGATCCAGTTTTTTTTGCAAATATGGCCCCCCCCCCCCTGAGATATTGGTTTATTCCGCACCTGACCACAAGGCCAATTAGTGTTGTGTTTTTCTTTTTCCTCTCCTTTCCTTCCCTTTCCTTTGTTTTCCTTTCTTTAATTCCCTTTCCTTTCTCCCATTCCTTTCTTTACTTTTTCTTTTGTTCCCTTTAATTTGTTCTACTTGCTGTTTGTCCGTTTCCTTTTTTCCCTTTTCCTTTGTTTCTCTTTGCTTTATTGTCTTTGCCTTTGTTTCCTTTCCTTTCTTTCAGATTCCTATCTTTCTCTTTCCAACCTTTCTTTTATTTTTTTCCCTTTTCGTTTCCTTTCCTTTCTTTCCCTTTCCTTTCTTTTCCTTTCTTTTCCTTTCTTTTCCTTTCTTTTCCTTTCTTTTCCTTTCTTTTCCTTTCTTTCCCTTTCTTTTCCTTTCTTTAATCCTTTCTTTTCCTTTCTTTTCTTTTCTTATCTTTTCCTTTCTTTTCCCTTCCATTCTTTTTTCCCCTTTCTTTTCCTTTCTAAACTAATTTCTTTATTTTTCCTTTTTTCCTTTTCTTTGTTTCCTTTCCTTTAATTTCCTTTTTTCCATTTCCTTTCGTTCCCATTCGCTTTCTTCCAATTATCTCGTATTTCCTATATTATGTGCCTTTTCGAACCCTCATCCTTCCATCCCCTGTTATTGTATACATAAACTTGCGTAGACCAACACATACACGCATACTCACGCAAATACACGCAGCTGTACACGCCTGTACGCTTCAAAATAGGGCAGTTCAAAATAAAACCATGAAAATATATATTACATTACGCAGCATTGTCGTTTTTTACAATGTAAGTGAGAAAAATAGAATTTATTTACCTTAATAAAACATTGTTTTTATACCTAAGTTGGATGACCCTATAAAACTTGTGAACTCTTGAACTACTCTAGTTAAAATATATTTTTCTGATCAAAATATTAATTTTAAAAGTACTTTGTTTATTTTATTTTTATATTTTTTCCCATTTTTTGTGGAGTTTATTTACCCCGGTCTAGGTAGATATATGCTGTACTGTACCTGCAGATAGATAGATAGATAAACAGGCAGTGATGAAGGCAGAGATGAAATTTAGACAGTTTGTGCTGAGCTCTCATTGCGGTGACACCGCACGTGCATGCATAAACCTAACGTTTGGTGCGCGCTTAGTGAATATGAGTTTCTAGTGATGTTTTCAATTAACTTAAAAGTGTGAGTGAGAAAGAGTGAGTGAATGAGTAAGTAATTTATCGAAAAAAGTTTTTTTAAAAAATAATTTCGACATTTGTTTTACAAATGAAAGGGAAAAAAATTCTTTTCGTAATTGTTTTGTTTTTGTTTACAGAAGTATAAAAATCAAAAAGTTATTCAGGGCTTTTTTTCGGAGAACACATATTTACCAATTCCACCTCCCACCTACCCTTGTGTTGCTATGTGTTGTAAACTTCAGATGTTATACACTTTTCGCTAAATTTATGCTTTTCATGACTTTTCTGCACTTTTTACATCCCAATGGGGCCGAGGGGGGGGGGGGGCAATATATTTCAAGAATATCTACTCTTGGTTTTGACGATTTTTTTAACATAGAAATATTCGAAAAAGTTAAAAGAATTTTTTTTTAGGATTTTTGTTTTTTGAAAAAATAAATCTAATATTAAGAAATTTTGAAAAAATAACCTAGGGTTTTCTGTAAATTTCTCACATAATGCCCTGAAAACTATTTCACTTTAGCACGGGGGGAGGGGGGAGTTTTAACAATTTTAACACTGTGTTCATTAAGTAAGAACTGCTAAGTAAAAATATAAAATGCTGGAATCTTTTCCAAAAGTAGGTCGTTCGATGATTTTAATATTGTTTCTTGGTCTTTTGACGATCTATCTATCTATCTATTTATCTAACTATTTGCAAATTACTTTCCTTTCTTTAACCTTATAAATCCTTGTATATCAAATGCACAAAAATCCACGAAATGAGGATTAACCTCACGATTTCATGCTGTTTCAGACATAAACGTATATTAGGAGAATGAAATATTTAGCAGGAAAAATTATTGGAAATAAATAAATTTTATTGTTTAAATCAACGAAAAAAGAGTTTATTAACGTTTAATATTTCCAGCATGGTTTAAAATAAAAGCTAACGTTTAGGTTAATATGTTTAAAGAACATCAAAAGGTAAGTTTTTAAACCCTTGCAGTGGCGAACTAGAGGGGGGCTTCGGCCCACACAGGCTTCCCTCCATAAGGAAATTCATGATATGAGTTTAAAGCATGAAAGGGATGAAAGATAGAACGAAAATAGTATTGAATAAATGACCTGAACGGAAATACCTTTTAAATTGTTTTCTCATACAGTGAAAACCAGAAAACAATGGAATAGAAAGACGACATTATAGCAATAATTAAGCGTTTTCATGTTGTTTCAAAGCAAATATTTTTACTAGTAACTTTGCAAAGCACAACTTAAGTGAAAAGGGTCTATTTACACTGTACAATTACTTTGTTTAATGTTAATTCAACTAGTTTAAGCCCAACTTGTGTTAAAAAGTCGTCTTCCAATTTCGGAGATTTCTGGTTAGCACTGTAAATATTCATTAAACACGTAATAAAAAGGATTTATTGAATTATTAGTAAACGCTCAAAAGAATAGATAATCACTAACATTATTTGATTAGATATGTAAAAATGTTAAAAATGCTCAATGTTCCATATTGTTTATTATGGAAAATTCGATTTAATTGGTAAACAGTTTCCTATTCAAATTATGCTTAATCGATCTCAATAAAATGTTTAATTTTTTATATTTAAATCTCGAAATGTGATAATAAATAAGAAATTTGAAACTTACTGATTTTTGTTCAATTTATAGTGGTGGGGGGGGGGTCCCAACATTTTTTTTGCGCGCTTCGCGCTGTAGTCAATTGACTGTAGTTGTTAATTTATCAAAAATGTAACATTAGCCTGAAATTTTAAAACCAAAGAACTTTAAAAATGTCCTGTCTATAAAATGTCCTGTCTATAAAATGTCCTGTCTATAAAATGTCCTGTCTAAAAAATGTCCTGTCTATGAAATGTCATGTCTATAAACTGTCCTGTCTTGAAAAATGTCCTACCGATAAAATTTCTCATCGAATATATAAATGTATATGTCTTATTTAAAATTTGTTGAATTTTTTATTTGATTTTATCTGTTACCAAACTCTTTTGACTCTTTTTTCTTTTTAACAAGTTTTTTGAAACTTTGAATAATTTGATCTCTTTTCCAAACCAAATATTACATCAATTTTGTATGCAAAAGAAAATGGCCGACAAAGCTCAATATTTACTATTCAGGGAATAAAGAAATATTTTTAAAGATATTCTTTGATAAAGCTGATACTGCATATTATAGAAATAGATACATTTGAATTGCATTACAATTCTATAAATATATTTGATGCAGATAAGAATTGATTCAAGTTACAACGTACTTTTGAACTAAATTCCGGGAATCTAAATGATTATCAAAAATCTTTATTGTAATCTAATTTTCTTATTATCACATTCTTTTCTGAGTTTTTCTTGATATTTTGAACTAAGGAATTGAGTTTTTGTCACAAACTCTGATTTTCTTATCCCTATCTTTGCATTTTAATGCCGGAGACATTAGATATTTTAAACTAGCAATCATTCTAGATCAAATTATGGTATTTTGAAATATCAAAGGTTTACACCATCAGGTTAAAAAGATATAGCTTTTTAAAATCAGAATTTGTGGCAAAAACTCAGTTTCTTTGTCCGAGAGAAAATTGAAATTATAGACGGAAGTGAGCAATGTTTATTTTTGTTCTCAAAGTGAGGAAAAGTATTTAAAGTAGGGATGTTATGATTTTAAATATCCCCCTGCACCCTTCTACGCGGATTATAAAGTTTACTGCAGTGCATATAAAGAAATAAATACCTGTTTAAAGCCTCTTATTTCCTATTTTCCTGTTTTTTTGCAATTCTTTAATATGATCTTTTCACTTGTTTTTTGAACATTTTCAATCCTATTTTTAAGTTTTAAACATGCTTGAATCCAAAATTGTGACAAAATGGTGTTAATAGATCAGTGGCCGAATTTAAAGAATTTGAACGGCGGTTTAAATTCAAGCCGCCGTTTAAATATGGTTGGTTCCACTTAAAATTGTATCAAATGTTTCAAAATTTAAACCGGCGCTTAATTTAAACCGGGTTTTGGCGGATTTAAACCGCGGCTCAAATTCTTTAAACTCCATCTCTGGTTATCTCAAATCACAGCTAAATTAGCGACAGCTGATAAATGTAGCTATTTATAGCTTTTATGTAAAGCTGTTTTGTCTCCCATAAGAGCTGAAAATCCACTAAATTAGCCACAGAACAGTCGAATCAGATTCAACTATATTTTAGTAGATGGTTGCAGTTTAGATGTTACAGCTGATTTATCTCAACTACGCCACGAAACAGCTACAGTCATAACCAGGAAACTGTGGAATAGGAAGACGACATTATATCATTTATGAAGCGCATTTGATGTTGCTTAAAGCAAAAAGCTTTACTTGAAAGTTATTAAATTACTTATTAAGTAAAATGGGTCTGTTAACATTGCCCAATTGCTGTGCCTCATGCTTAATAAGCTATTAAAATCATAAATTGAGTTTTAAAGTCGACTTCCTATTCCAGAGTTTTATGGTTATCACTGTATAATAAACAGCTGGTTTCTGAATGAATGATAAACCAAGTTATTTGACCAAAGCTAGTTGCCAGAGGCCACTTTCAGTGGTATAAAAACTCTCTCTATTCTTAATCAACCCTTAAAACCCATTTTTATAAACAATGTCAAAATTTGTCAACATTTTTCTAGTTGGATACCTTTAGGGTTTGTTCTAAATTAGTGCATATATAAATCCTTTTAATGTTTTGTACGTCAAGGGTACTCGTAATTATAAGGATTTAATGGGGGCTCATTAGTGGAGATGATCTTTAGAGGTTGTTATATTAGGTACATGAGGGGGGTGTATTGGACCCTTTAAATTACGTAGATAGTCCCTTTAAATGACGTAGCTAGTCCCTTTAAATTACGTAGATAGTCCCTTTAAATTAAGTTGATAGTCCCTTTAAATGACATAGATAGTCCCTTTAAGCTAAAAACTCTCTAAACACAATATCTAACATGTTTAGATGACAGAGACTATTATGGAAATTTTCACACATTGTATACTTTAAGTCCTTTATTGCCTTAAAAAGTATACAAACTTGTGTGTGTATATACTTTATACATACAGGGTTACTCAAAGTGAATGAGACTTCAGAGACGACTTAACGGAAATTACGCTGTCTCTTTTCTTTATTTTCATGGTTGTAAGTTCTCTGCAACTGTTCATGGCTCAATTTCAATATTCAAGACATAAGCCATACTTAAACCTTGGGGTCGTCATATTTTAAGAGCTTTAGGTCGTCTTTACAGTCTCATCCTTTGTGAGTATCCCTGTTTTTGTACAAACTTTAAACGAATAGATAAAAAATTCCAAACTTTAGGCATATTCCACTTTGATGAAGATAGTGGAAATATCCTAAAAATTCTTAAATTCAGGACATAAACAGAAATGGAAAAATTTCACTTGTCACAGAATTTAATTTTTGGCCTTTAAATGATAACAAAAGGAATTAAAAATTTTACTTTTACTTCACACAAATTCCCAAAACTAGTGGACACCGGATTTTTGGTTAAATTGAACCGAACAGATGTCGGATAAAATCTTAAACAGTTGTTCGCATTTTTAAAATACTTAAAAGTACTTGTTC
>NW_019397298.1:27206-44746 GCF_000591075.1 Eurytemora carolleeae
GAAGTGTCACCCACCCCCCTCCCCTGAACTACTTTTGGGGTAATTTGAATTTATATTTTTTTTCTCCTGGTTTATTCTGTGCCTAATTAAGCACAATGTCCTTGAAAGACCAAGCTACGGAAATGAGCATTCCTGCCTTCCTACCTTATACCTTCATACAGTGGTCAAACCTGTCACACAGACACACACACACCTTCACGGACACACAAACACACACGACAAATTCAAACTTTGTGCCGGGTCGGTTTTAGTTCTTAAATTTATAATATCACGATATTAACATAGCAACAAGAAAACATCAACAAAAACACAATATTCAAGAAACAATCAAGAAGTAGATGTGCAAAAAGAGAACAAAACATTTTCTTTGTTCAACAAGAAAACAAGAAAACAAGAAAACAAGAAAACAAGAAAACAAGAAAACAAGAAAACAAGAAAACAAGAAAACAAGAAAACAAGAAAACAAGAAAACAATAAAACAAGAAAACAAGAAAAAAAGAAAACAGGAAAACAGGAGAACAGGAGAACAGGAAAACAGGAAAACAAGAAAACAAGTTAACCCTGTTAAAGAATAATCCTAGAAATTATTATCTCTTGGTTAACTAAATACTAAATAAATACTCCTTATAATTAATATCCTTTGTTAACTAAAAACTAACTAAATACTCCTAATGATGGTTAACTAAATACTCCTAATGATTAGTATCTCTTGGTTAACTAAATACTAAATAAATACTCCTAATGATGGTTAACTAAATCCTAACTAAATACTCCTAATGATTAATATCTCTTGGTTAACTAAATATTAACTAAATACTCCAAGGCTGTGCTGTACAGATGTGTCCATACGGTGTAATTCCTGTAATTACAGGACTCATCTTCAAAATTGGGGAAATACAGGGTGGTTTAGAAACCTTGGGCAAATATTTAAATTAACAGGGTGAAATTGTGCAACATCGTAATAAACTAAAAAACTGTTATATAATTTATTTTTATTCATTTTTTCATTATCATTATTCTTATTATTTTCATAATTTTTATTCTATGTATTATTGATATTATTATTATTATTATAAATTGACTAAAACTATTGTATATGTTCTCATATTGATGTTCATATTGTATATTTGGGAATAGATTTGAAATAATTTATAACTTGAGGCATAAAGTTAATCGTGCCATTAAAGCTACTGAATTTAACTGCTCTGTGGGTCAAATAGATAAACAGATATACAGATAGACAGATAGACAGACAGACAGATAGACAGATATATGGACAGACGACAGCACCCTCAACTAAGCTTTCGGTGTATTCTGCAGTAATTTGCAGTACACTGACAGACAGTTAGACAGATAGACAGTTAGACAGTTAGACAGATAGACAGTCAGGCAGATAGACAGATAGACAGATAGACAGTTAGACAGATAGACAGATAGACAGATAGACAGAAGGACAGATAGACAGATAGACAGAAGGACAGATAGACAGATAGACAGATAGACAGATAGACAGATAGACAGATAGACAGATAGACAGATAGACAGATAGACAGATAGACAGATAGACAGATAGACGGATAGACAGATAGACAGATAGATAGATCGACAGTTAGATAGATAGACAGTTAGACAGATAGTCAGTTAGACAGATAGACTGTTAGACAGATAAACAGAAAGACTAGACAGATAAAATTTAAATATTTACAGACAGGCATATAGATAATGTATAATTGAAATAATAAACCGATTGACAGTTTGACTCGTGAGTATTATATTATTTACAAAATCAAATAATTGACACAAATCAAATATACTTTTCTTTCTCTCCACATGAAGAAATGGCAAAACATTAATGATGTCAATATCATATATCTTGTTCAACTGAATTAGAGTAGAACATCTTCCTATGTCATTAACTTATGCTGAAGTTCCCGGCGTTGCCCGTGGAAAACACCGGGATAACCACGGGTTCCCTCAAAAATGTCTGCCAATTCGATCCAGCTTTTTGGCCTGCTTTGGCCATCTTACTGATAAAAATATATAATTAATTATTATTTAATCAAAACTTGAAAATATTCATAATATGAACAGAGATGCAGTACATTTTTTTTGCAATGTTTACTATTAAAGCTGCATTTTTTCTACAAATTTTTTTTTATATTCGATTATGGTATTAATTTATATAGTTTATCTTAAGTAGATATATGAAGGTACCCTCTTATTTGTTGTGAACCTAGATATATATATATATATATATATATATATATATGTGTTTGCATTAATTATGTTTGTAGGAGATACAAAAAAAATGGTTTAAATTTTGTTTAGATTAAAAATTATTACGAAAACAAATTTAGTTTTTAGTTGGAAATATTACTTAAAGAGATTACCAACAGAGTTCTGAGATAATTTACAATTGACAACATTCTAAAAAACTGTCTCTGTAAACTA
The DNA here is from genome assembly GCF_000591075.1 of Eurytemora carolleeae. Classification (NCBI taxonomy): domain Eukaryota; kingdom Metazoa; phylum Arthropoda; class Copepoda; order Calanoida; family Temoridae; genus Eurytemora; species Eurytemora carolleeae. The sequence goes on from NW_019397298.1 coordinate 29,658, forward strand.
TCGTGTTATGTTTTGTAAACGTTAAAATCACTATTAGAATCAAAGAGAACTGTTGTAAATTATTGATGGCACTTAATGGACATAGAAATATGAAAATCACGTGACAATAATTTTTCGCTAAATCTTGTTATTCTACATTATATAACACCCTGTACGCTGTACCCAGACATTTAAGATATTATTTCAATTTAAGTGAAATTTAAACAGTATTTTTCTTTGGAAAGCTTAAATACACAGTAGTAGGAAGGGGATTTATACAGTTATAGCATATTCTTATATTTCTTCTGGTATTAACTTTTCTTGTGATTTCCCCCTCCTTATTGATTGCTTGAATTATCTGATCCTATAATTTATGTTAAAGCCTGCGTGCAAAAATGCAAGTAGTATAAAAGCGATGACAGGGCAGATTTTACTTTTAAATTTTAGTTTAATGAATCAATTCAATACTTCCACAGTTTGTTAAACTCTTAAAGGAAAATTGCAGATTTATAAAAATCCATATTTTTTACAAGGAAATTTTTTATTTCAGTGACCCTCCAGTCATAAAGTGTAATATCTGATTACAAATTAGGAAGGTATTGTCGTTTTTAAAGCAGTATAATGCAGTAATGCACAAAATGCAGATCTGCAAGAAACCAAGCAAAACTATACCTTGATAATTAGAAGAATGCGTTGTTAATTAGGATAAAAAAAGAACAATCCTGTCCTAATGATCCTATCTATCATATCTCTATCCTGTCTGTCCTATCTATCCTATCTATCCTGTCTATCCTATCTATCCTGTCTGTCCTATCTTTCTTATGTATCCTATATCCTATCTATCCTATCTATCCTATCTATCCTATCTATCCTATCTATCCTATCTATCCTATCTGTCCTATCTATCATATCTCTGAAACTGATATATATTTTGAAAAATAGTTTCACGACTTCGACCTGACTTCTTAACCCAGTCTTATACTACACAATAAACATAGGAACTCAGGATAAAAGCTTGTGTGTTCGCTTGTCTTTAAAGAGACTATCAACGGAATTTCAATTGTCCCTCTGTTTAAAGAGTAATATGCCTGATTCACAACGGTACCCTTTAAACCTTTATATGACTAACAATAAGGAAGGTTTTGTCATTATCTCTAAAATAAAATTAAATATTTAGAGAATATATCTAGAGAAGAAGTTTAACTATATAGGCATAGTTCTACTCTTCTTGTTATTCATACTGTATGATTTTAAGTTTGTGTGGGTCAAAATCATCATGCTTGTTCGAAAAATCCAATTTAGAAAAAATTATATTTCTTTTCTAAACCAAAGGAATTGGTCTTGGGCACAAACTCTGATTTTCAAGTCCCTATATCTCTGTCGTAGACCTTAGACATTTTAAACTATGAATTCTAGCTGTTAGATCAATCAAAGTTTAAAATATAAAAGGTTTACACCATCAGGTTTCAAAGGTAAAAGGATTTTAAAAAATTGAGTTTGAGGCAAAGACTCAATTCTTTTTCCATGAAATATTATTGAAGTAAGAATGTTTTCCAGAAAATACTCATTTTATCCTTTTTCATACCACCCTCTGCTGTGAGGGGGGGGGGCCTAATGATTTAGTAGCGAGCATTAGAAGGGTTGCACTTGTGTGTTTGGGGTTAGTCGCCTATATCCTATATAAATTCTACGTATAGGTTTCAGCTCAACTTTAACCTCTAAATACCTAGCTCGGGTTCGGCGGGATATTTACAGGAAAACAATCATTGGAAAAAATTAAAATTGAAAAAAGATGCAAAATTTTGACTTTTAAAATATTATTTATTTTTCACATTTGTCATAGTATGCGTAATTTCAAGGGGCCCTCCCTGCAGAGATTGCAATACCCGATTTACAACGGTATCCTGGAAACCTTATTCTGGTAAAAAATTTGGAAGATATTGTCGTTTTTCAGACTCGTAAAATGTATATTTTTGTAAGTTTCTCCGTTGCTTAGTTATAAGTAAGGAATGCGGACATCACTTTTGCAGAGAAACCTCAAATAAAATAAAACAATTTAAATAGACAATAACATGGATATCTTATTCATATTTGATCAGACAAAACTTTCAAGGGTTACCTTGTAAATCTGACATTTCCATCTTCGCATGGAGGGTCATTTGAATATACGCTTAGGGTCTCTTTCAGAAGAGACATATTTTTTGCATATTCAATGAAATTTTAACTTCTATTTTAACATATTTTTTAATCTTATTTTATTTGTAGAGGTTGTGCAGATGATTGATGGATTATAGGGGGAGTTAAATGAAAGGTAGGTCTAATTAAATCTAAAACTCTTTTTAGAAATCTCAACAATAAACAATTTAGAAATGTACACCAAATATGTACGGTACGGTGACAGGCTAATTGGGTTTAGACCGAACATGTACAGTGTACAGTAAAAATAGCATTGTTAAGTGTACTTCCCTGGAGACAATTCACCAGGGAGATGTATGTATATTGCTTATGTTTAGTATTTTTGAGACACTCTACATATGATTCTATCTTATTGATAATTCCTATTTTTGAGGCATTCTATAGATAATTTATATCATTACTTGATTAGGCATAATTATGAAAATACCCAAAACTTCCTCCCACAACACCATGAGTTATCAATATGATAATGATAATAACAACAGAAAACCATGTTTAAATTATACAACATCAAAAGCGTGTAAAAACTTAACAGAAATTGACCTCCTCAAAACAAAATGGCCTCTTCAAAAGCGTGTAACAAGTAAAAATAAAATGGCCGCCAGGCAAGTGTGTGAACGGAAAAGGAAACCATCTGAAATGAAATCAGATCCATCCTTTATCTTTATCTTGACAGTTCGGTAAAAGAACCGAGTGTTTCAAAACCTTAGGAAAAATGAGGGGGAGGGCTGGGGTTAAAACCTTAGAGATAAGAATGTACCGACAAAAAAGGCAGTTTTTACATACTGTCACCACAATTAAACATTTTGGTTAGGCAATTTCCTTACTTATACGCTTATCTCTGCTAGGTCAGGCCAACAATTGGCCAAGTAATTTAGCCTTCAATGTTTTCATTCAAGGGGTGTCCAAAAAATCTTGCCCTCGCACAAAAATCCAGGGTGCATTCCATTCAAGTTAAACGAGAATTCTTTTTACCTTTGATTGTAAAACCCTTTTTGTGACACCCTTTAAACAGTGTCTATATACGCTACCAGTCCAACCAGTTTACAGAGCAATTATTTTGAATGTTTTGGGCCCCGTTGCATTGCTGCAATATTTGGTTTGCTCATGTGTGTGAACAGCTGGGTTGAGGTTTGGTTTGGAAAACAGCTGCAGCTATGTTTGGAATTTCAAGGTTATGGGTCATGCCCCAGGGGTTAATATTGTCCTCGTCAATTTAGAGATAAAATACATCAAAATCTATTTTTAGTTTGTTGCGTCGAAATATAAACTTAAAAATCGAAAATATATTTTATTTCTAAGATGGCCGTGTTTCGATCTTAACTTCCTGTATACACGCAATGTAGCGTTGATACAAACTGATAGACCTTCCTTCATATAAATTATAGGCCACAGCGGCGTCATCTTCAATTTAGACCCATCGATTATGTTCCAAGCGATTATCCTGCAATTTGCGATGTACGCAATTATCTTGCCGATATATTTGAAAAGTTCTAAGTGTTTGCGTAGTTGAAAGAAACAACAGTGTTAAAACCTACGCAAATATTTGCGTTTCTGCGTCACTATTCAGTTTATCACTAAATTGCAACATTACAATTTTCCATTAGTTTTTATTTTCTTGTTTTTTTTTTGGTAAAAACGTTCCTCTCTATTTTTGCATCGTGCTACCACTATATATATATATATAAACTAATTCAGCAAAAATATTTTGAAAATTTCATAAAAAATTGTAAATTTTAATTTGTGATTTTGCTATTCAATACAAGTTGGGTCAAAATTAATGAAAACTTGTAAATTTTCAAATTTGTGAATTTGCTGGCCAATACTAAAGATGCCCTTTAAAGGACTGTTTCTTTTTATCTTATTTGACGCTCAACAATACCCTACACGCTATACACCCTTTGAAAGTGGAACCCAAAAAAGAATCCTGTAAAACCTGTAACCTGTAAAATGTCGTCAACAGTCCCCCAACCCGTTAGTGGGGTGATCCTCCCACCCCCCCCCTTTAACAGTGCATCCTATATTTCCAAGAAAAGGCCCAAGATATATATATATGTAAACTAAATATATATAGAAATATATTGTAATTTATGCAAAGTTACTGAAACTTATAGGCTGTAATCGAGAGGGGGGTTGAAAAGTGTTGAAACATTGTTCATGATAATAAACGATTTTAGATTGAATACATTTTCAAAAAGTTATTTTTCATGGCTATAGCTACGGTTGCATGAAGAACATTAAAAGCCAACCGCTGGGAATTAAATTTGGAATGAACAACTGATAGTATTAACGTTATTGATAGTATTGATATTATTGAAATCGGAATTATTACTAATGGCAAAGGCAAGATTGAATTTGGAGCAATCAATATCCATCTATATTTCTATATCTATCTATCTATCTATCTATCTATCTATCTATCTATCTATCTATCTATCTATCTATCTATCTATCTATCTATCAATATATATCTATATATCTATATCTATCTATTCTGGTAGTAAACTATCTATCTATCTATCTATCTATCTATCTATCTATCTATCTATCTATCTATCTATCTATCTATCTATCTATCTATCTATCTATCTATCTTTCTATCTATATATATATCTATCTATCATTACAAGTTGTAGATAAGATACAATATCATACATTATCCAAAACCTTTTTTCCTAATTCTTAATAGCTCTTAAATAAGAAAACATACAAGATTTCAGTTTAACGTGTAATTCACCTGAGTTTGATGTGAACTTATACTCCCTTAATAATATTATTCAGTAAGGAAGTTAAAATTCTGATATTTTTGAATTATATTTTGTTGATTTATATTGACGAAGCCGTGAACAGATTTAATCATGTTACATTAGTCATCAGCATAAAACAAATTAATTCAAATCAAACTCAGCAAATTCATTTTTCTGTTAACCTAATAAGATATGAAGCACCCCGTTATTTTGAGTGACCGAATTATCTAACTTATCAATATTACAATAACTCTCTTTATGGTTAATATGATATTGTAATAATTATTTGAAAAATTTTACAAAATAAATGAACCAAAATTGTCAGAAGGATAAAAAACTAATTTTCTAGGCACATTTATGAATTTTTTACAAGCTCTGATTTTTCAATCTCTATATCTTTGCAACCCGATGTCGTAAACCTTTGATATTTCAAGCCTATGAATTCTGTCAGATCATTTAATAGAAGTTTGAAATATCAAAAGTATACACCATCAGGTTGCAGAAATATACAGAATTATAAATTGTTGGTAAAACTCATTTCCTTTATAATGGTAAATTTTGCAGTAAAGCTATATCAAGGTTTGTTTCATAGGGGAGGGTAGGGAAGGGTAGGAATTTGTTTTTGATTCTATTTGTTATTTATCTAATTAAGTCTTTTTTGTCTGTTTGTTTGTATACTTATCTACTTCCTTGCTTGTCCACTTGTCTCCTTGTTTACTTGTCTACTTATCTGCTTGTCTACTTGGCTTCTTGTTTACTTTTCTACTTGTCTTCTTGTTTACTTGTTTACTTGTCTACTTATCTGCTTTTCTGATTGTCTGCTTGTCTACTTGTCTACTTGTCTACTTGTCTACTTGTCTACTTGTCTACTTGTCTACTTGTCCACTTGTCTTCTTGTTTACTTGTTTACTTATCTGCTTGTCTACTTGTCTACTTGTCTACTTGTCTACTTGTCTACTTGTCTACTTGTCTTCTTGTCTTCTTGTTTACTTGTCTACTTGTCTTCTTGTCTTCTTGTTTACTTGTTCACTTATCTGCTTGTTTACTTGTCTACTTGTCTACTTGTCTACTTGTCTACCTGTCTACTTGTCTACTTGTTTACTTGTCTACTTGTCTACTTTTCTTCTTGTTTACTTGTCTACTTATCTGCTTGTCTACTTGTCTACTTATCTGGCTGTCTAGTCTGCTTCTTTGTCTGTCTATTAATATTGTAGTTTGGTTGTTTGTCTATTTACTAATATTCTAGTATGCTTGTTTGCTTGTCTATTAATATTGTAGTCTGCTTGTTTGTCTGTCTATTAATATTGTAGTCTGCTTGTTTGTCTGTCTATTAATATTGTAGTCTGCTTGTTAGTCTGTCTATTAATATTGAAGTCTGCTTGTTTGCCTGTCTACTAATATTGTAGTCTGCCTGTTTGCCTGTCTACTAATATTGTAGTCTGCTTGTTTGTCCGTCTATTAATATTGTAGTCTACTTGTTTGCCTGTCTATTAATATTGTAGTCTGCTTGTTTGCCTGTCTACTATTCTTGTAGTATGCTTGTTTGCCTGTCTATTAATATTGTAGTCTGCTTGTTTACCTGTCTACTAATATTGTAGATTGCTTGTTTGCCTGTCTATTACTATTGTAGTCTGCTTATTTTCCTGCCTTTGTGTATTCTGCCTAAGAATGAAAAACCCATGAATTAATCGTAAATTGATAATTGCTTAATTTTAGGCCTAAAACAATAGATAGTTTACTTATAGAATAGATAGATAGATAGATAGATAGATAGTTAGTTTCGTAGAATAGATAGATAGTTTACTACCAGAATAGATAGATATAGATATATAGATATATATTGATAGATAGATAGATAGATAGATAGATAGATAGATAGATAGATAGATATAGATAGATAGATAGATAGATAGATAGATAGATAGATAGATAGATAGATAGATACATGTAAAAAGAAGAGTTGTAAAACATATCTTGAATAAATAAAGACGAATGTAAAATGTGTACATTATGAATATTATACAGACTGTACAGCAGGGGTTCATATTTTAGAAAAACTTTTCCCTTTAGCCCACTTAAAAGAAGTTTTTATATTTTTTTAGAATTTAATATAATTTTTGAGATAGTTATGTTATTTTACATATTTTACAATATAAACCCCCTCTTCAGTGTCTGCATGTATCTTGTATATCTATGTCAAAAGTAAAAAATATGAGGATATTACTGCTTTGATGATGAATCTGCAAGATTGTGTATAAAGCCTGTTACATTCATTGATAAAATCAAGCCCGAAGTTTAAAAACTCAAACTAAGTCTTAGTTATTTACTTCATCAAAGGGTTGTTAACAATTTTTGGAATTGAGCAAATCTTATCCTTAAGGGCCAAAGTTTTTGGCTATGAAGAATTAATAATATCGTGGTTTTTGATCAAGTTTTTCTGTAAGTGTCGAGGATGTGATGAAAATTTTTTGCGTATGTTTAAGAACTTAAAAATATTTAATCTTTTTAACAATATATGATGTCAAAAATAATTTATTATCATCTTTTATTAAATCTAAGAAAATGGAAAATGAAACTGAAATTAAGTATGGATTAAATTAAATAAATCGTAGTTAAGACAAAGTGTTTAAACTCTGTACTATAAAATTAACAGTCATATTTTTACAGCCAAACACTTTATACACACACTAGCTTGCAGGATTATAGCATTGCCTTAAAATCCAAACTTTCTCTACAGACGTGAAAATACTTAATTTTACATTATTCTAAGATTTGGGGCAAATCGGTCAAGGGATTAAGTTATGATGTTCCTTGTATTCCCCCCCCCCCCTCTAACTTGAAACATAATATTTCAAATTAGAATCAGTGAAAATTTTACCAAATTAATAGAGAATAATATGTTGCAAAATTTTGTTTATTAGCAAATAATTTTCAAGAAATTAGCAAGGTATAAAGTTGTATAGGGTTAAGGTTATCTCGTTATGATGTTTAATTGCATTGTAAACATTTGATTTTATAGTTTACTTAGTAATTTTCAATGTTTTTTTACCCAGGAATACTTTTCCTTTGCAGGTGATCAAACATCTAGAAAATCATTAAATCTCAAAATATTTTAGGTCACACAACTTTGTTTTCGCTTAATCTGTACTGGCTCAAAAACAGATGATGTTCGCGAACATTTCAAGAACCGGGAAGACATATAACCAGCCAGAGCCAGAAATTTTAAATAGTATCGTTGAACTAAACTCCAGAGTTTCCTTTTTAGGGTCTAAACATTTGTGTAGATTTTGATTTAAGAGATTCGAAAAAAATGGAGAATATAAACAAACAGGAAAATTATTGTAATTAGAAAAAATTGATATTCACAAAACTGCCTAACCCCATTCGTGAAACGACACATTGTCTTAAATTTTGGGCTCAGAGCGAGCTATACAATTCACAATACACATGCAGATTATACCAGAGCCCAAAATTTAAGACAAGGTGTCATTGTGAAAACTGGTTTTAGAACTCGGGTTTCATGAATGGGGTTAAGCAGTTTTGTGAATATCAATATTTTTGTTACGAAATATTATTTTATTTAGTTTATTCGTATTCTCCTTTATTTTTGAATCTCTTAAATCAAAATCTACACAAATGTTTTAAGACAGGAAAAATAGGACGGTACACCATATGGACCAGACTAGCCCCTTCTAGGAAAATTATATTGCCCCTCCGCTAAAACCGACGGTTCGTTTAAAGTGCCGTATTGACTTTGCAGTCTGCTAGAGCAAGTTGTACAGTATACTTACAAACTATAGACGGCAAAACGGGACAGTTCACCAAATAAATTATCCTCTTCTAGGAAGAATAATTCCCCCTCTGTGAATGCCCCTGAATAAACCAAGATTAGAGGAATGTTTCCTTGGTATTTAAAGAAATATCATTTCTACGTTGAATACTGATAAGCAGGAATATTTATTCAAAGCCATGGAGTATTTATAAACAGGGACTTATGCAGGAACTTTCCAATTTTAAATCAATCATTTATCAGGTACATGTGTAGTTTTTATGTAGTGACAAAGCAGTTCATTAAGTAATCAAGCGTTACAATAATGTGGCAAAGGGGTTAATAAAGTCGTCAAGCTGTACAATAAGGTGGCAAAGTGGTTAATAAAGTCATCAAGTGGTACAATAAAGTGGCAAAGGGGTTAATAAAGTCGTCAAGCTGTACAATAAGGTGGCAAAGTGGTTAATAAAGTCATCAAGCGGTACAATAAAGTGGCGAAGCAGTTAATAAAGTTGTCAAGCGGCACAATAAGGTGACAAAGCGGTTAATAAAGTCGTCTAGCGGTACACTAAAGTGGCAAAGCGGTTTATAAGCAGTACAATAAGGTGGCAAATCAGTTTATAAAGTCGTCAAGCAGTACAATAATGTGGCAAAGCGGGTAATAAAGTCGTCAAGCGGTACACTTAAGTGGCAAAGTGGTTTATAAAGTCGTCAAGCAGTACAATAAGGTGGCAAATCAGTTTATAAAGTCGTCAAGCAGTACAATAATGTGGCAAAGCGGTTAATAAAGTCTTCAAGCAGTACAATAAAGTGGCAAAGCGGTTTATAAAGTAGTCAAGCAGTACAATAAGATGGCAAAGAAGTTCAAAAAGTCATCAAGCGGTACAATGAAATAACAAAGATTTTTATAAAGTCGTCAAGCAGTACAATAAAGTGGAAAAACAGTTTTAAAAGTCTTCAAGCGGTACCCTAAATTGGCAAAGTGGTTTATAAAGTCGCCAAGTAGTACAATAAACTAGCAAAGCGGTTTATAAAGTTGCCAAGTAGTACAATAAAGTTGCAAAGCGGTTTATAAAGTCGTCAAGCGGTACAACAAAGTTGCAAACCGGTTTATGAAGTCGTCAAGCGGCACAGTAAAGTGGTTAAGCGGTGTATAAAGTCGTCAAGCAGTACAGTAAAGTGGCAAAGTGGTTCATGAATTAAGTATAAAATGATTAAAGCGTGATGAATTGGAAGGATAAGATTTGTATGATTTAGCAACACTGCCTATGTATTAAGATCTACTTTTAAGTCCAAAACTCATACCTTCTTATCCTCCATGCTTCATGTTTTCACTCTATTTTTTAAAAATTCCATGAATGATATCTGACTCTCAATTTATGAATACTCCATGAATGACTATCTATTCCCAGCGCATATAGTTGTTTATCCAGTAAATTCCTGAAATATTGCTAAAACTATCAAATTTATTGCATTTCAAGTTTTTCTACTTCAAAGAAATATAGGGGGGGGNGTCAAGGTCTTTTCGGGAAAATCGAAGAATGTCTTATGAGAGACATTGCTCGTGAATTGTTAAGTGACCTTACGGTTTTACTCTCCGATTCAAAACATTACCATTTAAACCAACTAGGTTATAGTGTATAGAGTGATGATGTACGCTAATCCTTTACTAATTGTATAGGCCATCAACTATACCGAGAGCGTACTGCATATTTGTTTATTATAAGGAGATTCTGGTCTAACCTATAGTATACAGTTGTAAGTGTACAGTACAGCTAACTGAGCACACAGGTAGAGAACTATCAACCTTCAACTTATCAAGGATTTAGGATTTATCCTTATTTCTCTTGAGAAACGCTTTAAATGGTAGATGACTTTGTTTATAAGCTTTTTTACAATTAAAAGTATTAATTTACTTTCTATAAGTCTCAGAAAAAAATATTTTATAAAAGTATTTGAAAAAATGTCCGGGACTCTCGAAGAGACAGCGGAAAAGAATTATATGGATGAAAAAGAATTATATGAATGAAAAATGATAAAATGGATAAAACATACTAAAAGAATATATTAAATATATAAATATTATGACAAAATTAAGAAACTATAAAATATAAAATAAACTAAAAGGAGGGGGAGGGGGGCGATCAAGTTTATTCCACCCACCTCCGGAAAATCTGGGAAAAGGTATGAAACTCAGTAATAAGAGGGCCGTAGTGCATGAAGCATACTCAATATATATACTTAGTGGCCTAGGTTTCTCAATGGCCACTGCATTAGTTCGATATTATTCGACAATAAAATTTTGAAATGAATGTAGGTTGTAATGGTACAGGGTGTTTCAAATTTAATAGATTTCTAGATTGTACATGTATATTGTATGTATATTACATGTACATCAAAAAACCGCAAAAACGTTTTTAAAATTACAAACTTTATAGAATTTGCTAGACAATTTTTTTAATGTTATGCAATTTTTATATGGAATTATTACTATTATATCATTAGCGAGATAATTCTTGTAGCGATTGTGCTGTTAGAATCTTAACAGATATCCCTCACACTGTCACACAATGTTCTCAAAATCTAACAAAATTTTTAAATTACTCTTCGTTTATTAGATATTACGATGCTTTTTTACAGTTTTTATTTACACTTTAAAATCCTATAATTTGAATCACCCTGTTCTATAAATAGATACTTATTATATATAGTAACAAAGTATAAATAGATTTCTTATTGTTCAGAACAAATATGAAACAATACGTATTCCAAAAAACTAATAAGAATTTTAAAAATTATTTTTCTGATATTAAAACTGAGAGAAGAGAAAAGGTTTAGGATTTTTAAAATAAAATTAAACATTTGAAAAACATTGAAACATCATTGCAATTAAATAGCTTAAAGATTATGTCATAGTTCAATTTTTAGATATGTAAAACTGCGTATTTTTATCTTATCTTCAAATAGAAAGTCGTAAATGTCAAAAACAAAATACATTAGCTCAGATTATTTGTATTAATTGGATAAAGGTTAATTGTATATAGGTTGTATATAGGTTGTATATATGTTGTATATAAGTTGTATATAGGTTGTATATAGGTTGTATATATGTTGTATATAGGTTGTATATAAGTTGTATATAGGTTGTATATAGGTTGTATATATGTTGTATACATGTTGTATATATGTTGTATATATGTTGTATATATGTTGTATATAAGTTGTATATAGGTTGTATATAGGTTGTATATAATTGTTTTACATCATTTACGGCGATTTAAAATTTTATACAAATAGAAGAAACTAAAGTGAAAAAAGAATCATTCCCAAGTTGGGTCAATATCGATAAAAGTATGAACAAAAGAAAAATTCTAAAAAAATTTCCAATTATTTTTTATATAGAGGGTTAGAGATATTGTTTTAAAGTTTAAAATGTCTTGTTTTAACTTTTTGTATAGCTAGTGGTTACAAAATTAAATCCTTTTATAATTTATATTTGTTAAAAAATGTAACGACTGAGCCGAAAAAAAGTTTCAAAGTTGTTCTGATAACTCTGTGTTAACAAATGTTGAGTTAGCAACATTCTAACCCGGAAGTAAGGATATTTAATATCGCGCTACTTGTTACTTGAACAAGAAAATTAGATTTCAACGCTGTAGTTTGATTTAACGCTAGATTATCAATACAAAGGACTGGATAAAAAAGAGGGGGGGGGGGAGCACAAATGTTACAAGAAAAAATAGTTAGAAGATAAGGAAAAAAATTGAAAATAAAATAAGAAAGAAAAAAGAATAATCAATTTAGGGGGGGAAAATGGAAAAGATCAAAAGAATATACGGATAATTATATGTTCAATAGCATCTTGGATTAGGAATGGGTCTGCTTACCACTTTTATTTAATATAGTCTTTAGACTTCAAGTCACTTTTAAATCTTTTAATTGCTTTTCATATTCCAAATTTGTTGAATTTTAGTGCTAGCTCATGATTAAAACCAAAAATATAATGAAACCTTGCACTGCATGTAGAATATTTTTAAAAATTTAAAAAAACTGTGAAATAGGAAATATTATCTGAAAGGCACGGCAGTTCCCATGGAACAAAGAATTGATAAATAAATTTTAAAAATCGATTTTTTTTTAGCCCATGAGTGTACACAACAAATTTTAGCCAAATCGTTTGGCCGGCTATACGCAACACATATATGAATGTCTTTTTTATTTTGTAGATGATTTCAAATAGTCCAATGATCTCTAAACACAGTAATTGTGCATTGTAATCAGACCCATTTTACTTCTTAAATTTATTTTCAAGCTACTTGCAATTTTAAAACCCACTGTTAAACTTTCAACCGAAAAAAATGCACATAAGATAAATTAAATGTCGTCTTCCACTTCCACAATTGTATTGATCTCGCTGTATAATAACTATAGGAACCATGTTGCTTTAATCTCCCTGCATTGTGTAAATGAATGGGTGAATAGTCAATATGCCAACAAGTATATCTGTATGGGGGGGGGGCATATTATACATAATCCGTCCTAAATCTTAATCCTGGGAATTAGATTAAGAAATTCCGGGGGGATTCGTGCGCTTACGAGACAAATTTACATATATCTTGCTCTAATTTTTGACAGGCTGTAATTCAGTCATACATCTTCAANAAATGAGGGGTAGTTATGCTAAAATTTTAAATGTTACTGTACAATTAAATGCAAGGAATAAAGTCTCTCTCACCACTAAAATCCTTTTAAATACTCTACATAGAAACCGTGACGAATACATATTGTATTGTATCATTATTCTAATATGATGAATTTTGAGCTTGAGAGACGTCTGTACAAAATTGATTAATATTTTATCTACATTCTTGGTTCCCTTCAGCTTAGCACTTAGCGAGCCCCCTTCACAATATATTCAAAGAGTTCACGGTGGTTTAAGCCAGTGGGGTCGGTCAAATAGGCCTAGGATTAGGCCGGGTACTGTAAAAAGTCTGAACGCGCCATGGGAGTTGTCATAGTTAGCCCTCCGACGGGACTATGCCAAGAAAATTGACCCTGTCGTATGTTAGTCTGGTTAGGGCGACGTACTGTACCATCATGTCAGTACACGCTGTTATCTGGCAGGCCGGTACAAACTGGGCAGGTCCTGTTCTAATTCAAATTTACTACGGCCTAGAGTGAGTTTGAGGTCGGCATTAAAGTCTCCGCTTTCTCGGGAAACTCTGTAAATAAAATCAACATTCTGCAAGGAAGCATATTTTAGTTTTCTGCAACAATCCCTTGAGGTCAAATTCGGCGACGTTCCCTTTAATAATAATAATCTGTGCACGATTTTGACAATTTAATTATTTAACCATCAAGTTTAGATTAAAGGGTTAATCACAGCTTCATAACAAACTCTTTCTAATTTCATAGATAGATAGATAGATAGATAGATAGATAGATAGATAGATATATAGATAGATAGATAGATAGATAGATAGATAGATAGATAGATAGATAAATATATGTAAAGATAGGTAGATATTTTGTGAACAATCATATTTTTACAAGTTTTATTCGCAATTTTGTATTCGATCCCTTTTTGCAAGATTTTTGCAAGATGGTACTATAGTAGCGGGTAACCGGAAAATTACAGCAGAAATTATAATAATTGATTAAAAAGCATGAAATTATATCAAATCTTTATTTTCAGGTATGCACTGTGCTCATGGTTAAAATGTTAAAATTAAGCCCCTGGAAGTGTGCATTGAGTGTATTAGACTAGGTCGGAACTAATTCAAACTATAAATATAACATATATCTATCTTTAAGTCTTAATATTTGGTAGATTAAGTAAATTAGGTGTTCCACATTTATATAAATTTATTTCGGTCTGGGTTCCACCTTCTTCAGTTCTTGAGATTTGCTGCTGTTATGAAGATTTAGAACAAACTAAAACTAACTTATTTGCCCACATTTCTATCTGTACAATGTTGTGTTCTATCTATCTAACTATCATTCTTTCGTCGGTACATATTGTTTTATCTATCTATCTTTATGTATAATATTTATGTTGATTTATCCTTCTGGCTTTCTATCTATCTGGCTATCAATCCGCTTATCCGTCTTTCAGTCTATGTTTCTATCTATCTATCTGCCTATCTGTCTATTTATCTATCTATCTATCTATCCTATACATCTAGCTCAATGCATGGATTGTATGTTACTGTATATTGTATAATGTATATACATAAAGTGCATCTAAGATATTGAAACTGAAATATGAGTATGTTATGCTAAATGTATAATTGTAGCACACACAAGTACAACCCCTCAAAACATCATATTTCAGGTTTTCTATTCTTAACTTTTTTGGCTGTGACTTTATCCCCCCTGTTATAGTGTATAGAGTGATG
>NW_019397298.1:45226-46957 GCF_000591075.1 Eurytemora carolleeae
GGGTGGGGGTTAGGGTCGGGGGTGGATGAGGATTGTCCAGAATAGACAGAGGTTAGAGTTGATCACCCCTCCCGGCTAATGACCGGGATCCCCCTATGGTAATGACCGGGATTAACCCTGGGTAATGACCGGGATTAACCTTGGGTAATTACCGTGATTAACCCTGGGTAATGACCGGGATTAACCCTGGGTAATGACCGGGATTAACTCCAGTTAATGATCGGGATTAACCCTGGATAAAACCGGGATTAACCCTGGGTAATGACCGGGATTAACCTTGGGTAATGACCGGGATTAACCTTGGGTAATTTCCGCTCTTAACCCTGGGTAATGACCGGGATTAACTCCAGTTAATGATCGGGATTAACCCTGGATAAAAACCGGGATTAACCCTGGGTAATGACCGGGATTAACCTTGGGTAATGACCGGCATTATCCTTGGGTAATTTCCGGACTTAACCCTGGATAATGACCACAAAGTCACATTTAGTTTAAATTATCTCTTTACATCTCCCCCTCCCTGGCCTCGGTCCTCCCCCTCCCTGGCCTCGGTCAATGTAAACTATGAAAGGTTAAAGTTTAGTTCAATAAATGAACTCCAGATGCCTCTGTGTCTACTCCTGCCTTTAATGATTAATGAGGCAATGAGCTGGGCGTGTATGCATGAAGATAAACTTTAATACTTAATAATCCTTATTTTTAATTCTTAAGCTATAGTCCATATCTAGTCTTCTAATCTAGTTGAAGTCCATGTTTAGTCCACTAAGCTATTGCTCATGTTTAGTCCAACTCCACTAAGCTATTATTCATGTTTAGTCCACTAAGCTATAGTCAATGTTTAGTCCACTAAGCCATAGTCCATGTTTAGTCCACTAAGCTATAGTCAATGTTTAGTCCACTAAGCTATAGTCCATGTTTAGTCCACTAAGCTATTATTGATGTTTAGTTCACTAAGCTATTATTCATGTTTAGCCCCCTAAGCTATAGTCCATGTTTAATCCACTAAGCTATAGTCCATGTTTAGTCCACTAGGCTATAGTCCATGTTTAGTCCACTAAGCTATAGTCCATGTTTAGTCCACTAAGCTATAGTCCATGTTTAGTCCACTAAGCTATAGTTCATGTTTAGTCCACTAATCTGTAGTCCATGTTTAGTCCACTAAGCTATAGTTTATGTTTAGTCCACTAATCTGTAGTCCATGTTTAGTCCACTAAGCTATATTCCATTTTATCTGTCTGTGGCGGAAGACGATCTGAGGAGAGAAGCCGGATACTCAGACGCGGCAAGAAGATCTAGAGAATTCTGCCACGTCACCTTGATATATTTTTGATCTCTTAAATTTAGTTTTGAAATTTAGTTAGTTAATAAAGTAAATTATTTAACCTCGGTTGTATTAAATTGAGCGTAGCCAAATTGGTGACCCCGAGTTTTTTCGATCTTATAGACTGTTCGTATAACACTATAAACTGTTTTAAAGCTACTCGCTCAAGTGACTATGCCGAAGGACGGTGATAATGTCCAGGTCCGAGCCGAACCAAGCTCTCTAGACCTTCTAAATACGGTATCAGTGAAAGTTCCGGCCTTTTGGCCTGAGTCTGCGGAGGCCTGGTTCATACAAGTCGAGGCCCAGTTTGCTCTCAAGGGAGTGACGACTAGTTCCACGAAGTTCTACTACTGCGTCTCCGCCTTCAATCAAGACACCGCAAACCAGGTTCTCGACCTTATCAAGTC